>NW_012149319.1:994453-997625 GCF_000956105.1 Propithecus coquereli
TTCCTGCCTCTACTTTTTCCTTTTTTACAGTCTATTTCACAAAAGCCAGATACATGTAAAGCACAAGTTAGATTCTATGCCTCCTCTGCTTAAAACGTCCTAATGGCATCCCATTAAAATTGGAACAAAACACAAATGCCTTATCACAGACTGCAAAGGTTTGCCTTTCTCCTCAACCTCCCTTGCCTGTTGTTTGATCTCTCCCTCCCATCAGCAACAACTCCAAACTCCACTATCCTCCACCTCTAACTACATTCACATTATGTCGTCCTTATACTTCTGTTCATTCTTCCTGAAATTCATCTCTTAGATCTCTGATTGCCTCTTTTTGATAATTTATGTCCCTATTCAAATGTCACTTCCTTAAGGTAGCCTCTCCTAAACACTCTAAAGTAAAATAGACCACCCCTCTTCCACGTCCTTTTGTATCCCTTAATCCATTTTCATTTTCTTCATAGAATTTACTACTGTCTGATATTATATTAGTTACATATTCATGTCTGTGTTCCTTTTTATTTATTACTGTATCCTTATTATCTTCAGATATGTCTGGCACATAGTTGCTATGCAATAAATACTTGTTCAATGAAAGAATGACTGTTTTCCATTTTGAACTATTTTTGACAACATGACTTTAGTATCATTCCACCTGACCTACATACACTTCCATGGTCCTTTTCTAGTCTGAAGGCGTCAGCAAAATTAGTCTTATTCTACTTCCTCTTATTCATCTCTTCTTTGATTTTTGTCTCAACTCTAGCAGTTATAACTGTGGTTATACTGTGTCTAACTTCTAAAAATAAATTAAAATAACCTCAGTTATCTTTGATGGAAATTTTTTCTTTCCAGAAAACACTATGAAATAAAAAGAAAATTAAGATACTTTCCATGTTTTTTTTTCCTTGCTGTAAATCTTCTGCTTCTTAAGTAATCTCAACATCAAAATGCTTCTCTTATGAAAGGTAAAATCTAGAAAGGGTATTAATGTTAAACCATCTTTCTGAGTTTACAAAGGTGATGACAGAAATATAATGTGCTTTGTTTTTCTTTCAGATCTCCAACTAAAGACATGGATTCAGAAGAGAAGGAAATTGTGGTTTGGGTTTGCCAAGAAGAGAAGATTGTCTGTGGGTTAACTAAACGCACCACCTCTGCCGATGTCATCCAGGCTTTGCTTGAGGAACACGAGACTACATTTGGAGAGAAACGATTTCTTCTGGGGAAGCCCAATGATTACTGTATCATAGAGAAGTGGAGAGGCTCAGAACGGGCTCTTCCCCCGCTAACTAGAATCCTGAAGCTTTGGAAAGCATGGGGAGATGAGCAGCCCAATATGCAGTTTGTTTTGCTTAAAGCAGATGCTTTTCTTCCAGTTCCTTTGTGGCGAACAGCTGAAACCAAATTAGTGCAACACACAGAAAAACTGTGGGAGCTCAGCCCAGCAAATTACATGAAGACATTGCCACCAGATAAACAAAAAAGAATAGTGAGAAAAACTTTCCGAAAACTGGCTAAAATTAAGCAGGACACAGTTTCCCATGATCGAGATAATATGGAGACATTAGTTCATCTGATCATTTCCCAGGACCATACTATTCATCAGCAGGTCAAGAGGATGAAAGAGCTGGATATGGAAATCGAAAAGTGTGAAGCTAAGTTCCACCTTGATCGGGTAGAAAATGATGGAGAAAATTATGTTCAGGATGCATATTTAAGGCCCAGTTTCAGTGAAGTTGAGCAAAAGCTAGACATGCAGTATGAGGAAAGCCAGATTCTGGAGGACCTGAGCGAAAATGACGGAATTGTACAGTTGGAAGAACGACTGAAATATTACCGAATGCTCATTGATAAGCTCTCTGCTGAAATAGAAAAAGAGGTAAAAAGTGTCTGCATTGAAATAAATGAAGATGCAGAAGGGGCAGCTGCCAGTGAACTGGAAAGCTGTAATTTAGAAAGTGTTAAGTGTGATTTGGAGGAAAGCATGAAAGCTGGTTTGAAAATCCACTCTCATTTGAGTGGCATCCAGAAAGAGATTAAGTACAGTGACTCATTGCTTCAGATGAAAGCTAAAGAATATGAACTCCTGGCGAAGGAGTTCAACTCACTTCACGTTAGCAACAAAGATGGATCCCAGTCAAAGGAAAACAGAGGGAAGGAATCCCAGGTTCCCAACAGCAGGGGGGAGGTTCCTCCCTTTGCTCAAAGAGAATTTAACATGTATACAAACGACACAGACTCGGACACTGGTATCAGCTCCAACCACAGTCAGGACTCGGAAACAGCTGTAGGAGATACGGTGCTGTTGTCAACATAATATGAATGGCTTCCTTCTGACCTGCTTTAATGTTGTCCATGTTTTTTTAATGTAATAGGAAACTTTATTTTAAATGTGACTTTCTGAAAAAATGTAAATCATGTTACAGTATTCAGTAGTTAATAATAACTAGAGAAATTTGTTCGTTTTTGATGTAAGATTTCCAACGGGGCTTTAATTATTACAGGCCCAAACAATGAACTGTTTATTAGGAATGTATTATAATAAATAGCTGTAGGTGTATAACACAGAAATAGTTTGACTAGAATTATATGACAGTCTCACAGCTCCTATGGAGAAGGACTTATGTAAACTTAAAAGCAATTCTCAATAGTACACGGTCAAAATATTCAAACCACACATGAAGAAGTAAAATTAAAATGTGTCATGATATCTTTTTTCAATACTGTATCATTAGAATTTTTAAATCTGTAAAGTACATGACAACTACTGTGTCGTAACTACGTTAATCCAAATCTTAGTTCTTTTAATTGATCCTTAGATTGTCCAAAAGATCACGTTTGTCACTTGCTGAACCCTTCTCCCTGTTTACATCCATACAAAGGGCTGCTGTTGGGACATGTATAAATACTGACAGGGAGTCAGAGGTATAGATGAGCCAGGGCCAAATGCTGCATACAAACAGCAATTTTTCTAAGAAGACTAAAATTATTAAGAGCTATGCATGCTTTTCTATCTGGCAATGCAGATCCTCTGATCAAATCAATATTCTGTGCAGGTTCATTCTTTGAGTGAGGGACAGTGTGGGTTAAAGATAAAATCAGTCATTGTTTGTTTATGCCACATCTACAAAAGTTGCAGTGATGAAATTTGAGGTCCTTTGTGTGGATTAGAGTT
>NW_012149319.1:1001360-1002356 GCF_000956105.1 Propithecus coquereli
GAGAAAAGCAAAAGTCTAAAGAGAGATAAAAGAACTAGCTGTCATACCTACTAAATATGTCCATAATGACTCTGATCTGTAAGTATCATAGTGCTAGGTATTTAATATTTTGTTCTTATGTTCTTGATATTATTAGAATTTGTGCATTTTTATCATGTATCACTCATTCATATTATTGAAGAACTTTCCATTTGAAAATAAAATAAATGAAAAGGCCTTCTCTGATAAGTATACCCCTGATTTACTTATGGAGATTGCTATAACACATTGGAAAGTAATTTGGAAATACTAGCATAGATCAACAATTATTCAAAGCTTTCAATCAGTACTCCCATAGTTCATAATAAATAGCAGGAAGACAGTCCAAAACTCGTGAAAACATACACATGAAGGTATTCGGCTTAGCTTTATGTATACTAGCAAGTTAAAAGCCCAATTAACAGAAGAAGAGTTAGGTGAGTTCTGGGGTATTATTTAGTACAAATTATTAAAATGTGTAAATATTATTAATAATATTGACAGTTATAAGACCATACAATAGTAAAGTATAATTTAAAATAAATTAATTTGAAAATGTATATAGACTAGCTATGTTAAAAAAAATTAAAACCTGAGTACCAAAAGGCTAATACATATGAAAATGGAAATGCAAAATTTTTGCTACCAGTTTTCATATTAAAGTAATGATTTGGGCCATTACATATTTCTTTTTACCATAAACATATTTCAAGATATAGACTTATTATAATTTAAAAACGTTAATGTTTCCTATATATGATATTCTTCTATCTTATTTCTTTGCTGAGCTCATTAGAGGTTTTCATAAACTTCAAACAGCTAAAGAGTGATGATTAATGACAAGATCAATTAAGTGGGAAGTGGAAGGCTGAATGCTGTAAACAAACTATTTTAATCTCAGGATGTCAGATTCCTACCTATAAAATAATTTTTAAAAAAAGGAAAAAATTAAAAAATTAAACTAGATAATCCTTAAGG
>NW_012149319.1:1003841-1006038 GCF_000956105.1 Propithecus coquereli
CTGCTCCAGAGACTGCTGGTGCCCAAAGACAGAAGGCTTATTGTCTCATTTTTAAATAGTGCTTAATCTAAGGTGAAAATGAAAGAAAAAATTAGACCATTGTGGGAACTTCTGTTGTCATATGAGTACTACAGATACTTTTTCTATGTCTTTTACACTTTTTGTTTAAAATGCCATTAAGAGGGCTTGCATATCAAGAATAATAAACTGTCGAAAATTGTTTTTCTTGGCTAAAATTAAATGCAATTTCTTCTGCAAAATAGGGAAGAGAGGTCTCCTTTGAAAAGACAGCAATTCAGTTCAACTTTGGGTTGAAGCCCTTGTTACCTGCATGATTTTAGTCAAATTATTATTCAATTATTCTGTGTATGAATTTCTTCAGCTGGAAAATTGAGATGATAATAATACTTGACTATTGGAATGCTTTAATGGTAGGAGTTGTAGCATGAAAAATACTCAGCATCTCAACTTGTATAGAGTAGGTTTCATTATTATGTCAACTATTATTAGTACAATATTTTCTTGATTTTATTACTTTGTACTACATTAATGATAATAAAAGAAGGATGCATCATTACATTTCCATCAAAAGAAGTATAAATGCCCACCAGTTTGAAGAGTAGGTTATGCTGACGTCAGCTCTCAGGAATTATTTATAGAAGGTCTACCTATTCATCTCATTGTCATTTCAGTTGGGTATTTATACAACTTACATTACATCATAAAAGTTCACTTAACATATTTGATTATAATTCATTTTCAAAATAAAAAGTTTGTGTATAAACGGAGAACAAAAATAGAGCTGTAAGATGAAATATACTACAAGTTTTACAAGTAATACATGTATTTTTCCTTGAAGGATAACCATGTGTTTATACTTAATTTGGGGCAACAAGCAAAAGTTTCATAAAACCTAATAAGACAAGATAAAATTGCACTGTATTTGATCATGGAAAAGATTTCCTATTCACAGAACAGACAACGTGATCAAAGGCAGTAGAAATTGCAAAACATCTCAGAATTGACCACAGAATTTTCAAAGTTAAGAGAAGTTAGTATGAGTAGATTAATGTGTCATAAAGACTATCTCTTGGCACCAAATGACAATTTGTCAAAACACCTGTGTTATTGTTTAGGAAAAATTACTCTCCAGTAATATTTTACTAGTTATGGCAAGAGAGAAGTGCAGATTGTTTATATTCTATGTTTTTCTCAAAATAAAGAAATCAAGTTCATAAATATTTGTTATAAAAACCAGTGTTTTATATACATATGAATTAACAATCATTGTCAATGATTAAAAGTGATCTAGAACAATTTGGGAATTCTCAATGGGAAGACATAGACTAAAACATCTATTATAACAGGAAAAGAGTCATATAATTACTGGCTAAAAATACTATAGCATGCATGATTTCTTTTATTCTTTAAAAACTGTTTTGAGCAAGTATGCCTTATTATAAGTATAGTACATACATTTTATTGTTACAACAGATTTTCATAACAGACAACATCAAGAGTGACACAATCAAGATGCCAATTTCCAAATGAAGCAAAGGATAGTTATGTAAATTTTTCCATTATATAAATGTGTCAGGAAAAAAACTAAATTGCTATGCAAAGGAAGAATTTATTATGGCAAAGATAAAAATTTATTTCATTGGTTTGGGTTGCTGTCGTTTACGTACTCTGTAAAAGTAATAATTTTTATTTATGTAAAATAATGTTTTAGAAACCCATAGTGGAGTAGAGAATCAGAATTTTAACAAAGGAAGGGAAAATGGCGGGGAGGAGTCATCAAAAGATGAAAAATAACCCTGAAATACGAAGTTTTGAAGCTCAGAAAGTGATGGTAATCAGGTGATTCCTCATGAGGAATTACCAATGAATTTTGAGGTCTTACATTGAATTGGATTTTTCCTTTTCTGAACTTCATTTGAGTCATTATGCTCGAATCTCAACAGCATTCTTCTTATGCAAAAGTATTTTGTTAATAATGTTTTAGAGAATGAAGACTCGATGTCCACCTACCAGACAAAGTAGAATTGAGAAGAGAGACTGGGGTGAATAAAATAATGAGCAGAAAACAAAACATAATATGAGAGAACCCAGTGGATGGCTGAAGGTGTTAAATGCACTATAATTGGTATAAATACTATGTTCTGCATTCTTTTTCTTTTTCTTTCTTTCTTTCTTT
>NW_012149319.1:1007798-1010523 GCF_000956105.1 Propithecus coquereli
TCAGAATCCCATTAGATTCATCACTCTACCGAACCCTCATATTCAATGCCTTTGAGGCCCATTAATTTTTGTCATTCATGTATTTTTCAAAAAAAATTTCATCTTTTATCATAGTCTTTTTCCAATTAGGTCTGGGAAGAATTTAAAAGTTTATAGAAGTAACATTCATTGGGTGTCCGGCAGGTGGGAGTGGGAGGAGGTGATGGGTATATTCTCACCTAATGGGGGCAGTACACACCGTCTGGGGATGGACACACTTGAAGCTCTGACTCGAGTGGGGCAAAGGCAATATATGTAACCTAAACATTTGTACCCCTGTAATATGCTGAAATAAAAATAAAAGTTTATGTACTCCAAACTCCTCAGGTTACAAAAGAGTAAAAAGAATTCCAGACAACTGAAGGTTTATAGATAGTCAATGATGGAATAATTACTGAAGTTCAGACCTTTGAAATCCCAATAGGATGTTCTTTTCTTTCTTTCCACAAGTTGCCTCAAGGAAAGTGGATTCCTTACAGTTCTCTGTTAATGTAACACTTGTTGTCCTAACTCTAAAAAAAAAAAAAAATCTACCCAGTTGCAGTTTAATTATAATTTTTTCACACCACATATCCATAGAAGCAACAAATGGACAGATGCAGTATCTTTTTTATCTTTGTTTATCTATCTCTTCATTCTCAGTCACTAGAAAAATGCATACAATTGACAAATGTTTAATGAATATTGATTGCATTCAAATTACATTAGTCATTGGACAACCAGTGGCACAATTAGAAGATATGTATCTTCTCATCTATCTAAACAAACAGTTCACATTTTTCTGTGTATCTCCCACAGGAAAACACCAGCTGTCTCCAAAGCAGAAGAGGAATGGTTTTCCAAATATTATAAATATTGGGCAACCTTTACAGAAGCATTATTCCTTATATAGCATTGATTTTCAGTATTTCAATATTTGTCCATTGCTTTTTCTGCAGTGAATATATATTACAGGACAGGTTGCCCATGATTTATACACAACTTGCCAAATGTGTCTCATTTAAGAGTAGCTTCTGTAGTTAAGAGTTTGCACTATCACAATGTTTCTTCAGTGAATACATTTATTCACTCCAAGTTTAATGATGGAAGTGGGAAAAAAAAACCACCTCTTTTTTATAGAAACCACATCAAGTAAATCCTATCATTTATTCATTTACTCAACAAATGTTTGTTGCTAGAGGCTCTTGGTTTTGTCAGTTCTTTCATCTTTAAGAGGGGAGTGACACAGGGACATTCCAGAAGTTATCTGTGAAGCTACCCTCTGGAGTGTGAGTCATTGTGAGGAGTTAGCCTGACTGTTTCTCTCATCTACCTTTTCTACCACTCCCAAGAAACAACATGGGAGAGTTCACTCAAGGTGACAAATCTCCAAACCAAAGTGTTTATCCAGGCTCTGCCAGTAACCAGTTATCATAGATAATTAAGAATTGATTGTAATCTAATTATAATAAAGACATCTTGAGGTTTAGTCTGAAACTTAAAGCACACATCTCTAGGGATAGGTGAGGAAGCTGAATTTGGATAGACCTGAACTTCAGGTAGTGCATTTAGCAAAGAGAGTCAAAGGAGGGATGGTAGATCATAGCATGAATAATGAATGATATGAAAACAAAAAATCATGACTAATAATAAGAAATTATAGGTAGCTGCAGCAGATCTGCTGCATGGCCTCCAATGCCTCTGTAGCATGAAGTTTTTCTTCTCACAGTACTACATCCTGTCAGGCAGTAAAAGTACACAAATCCCACCTTATGTGATGACAAGGCCAAGCAATGTTTTGTGTAGCAGGTTTCCTGCAGACTTTGTAGACTGCACGACAAACTTCTCATCTGGGAAGCCTGCCACTTTTGAATGTACAGTGAAATCTTCTGTTACCTGTGTTGATCAAGAGTTCAGATCTCAAAAGAACTTTATCATCAACATGACTTGCAGATTTTGCTGGTAGCTTCCATGAACAGATTATATGAGTTTTTCAGTTCCACCACCTGCATGAGGTGTTCTGTCCTCAGCAGCAGTATATTGCCAACTACACAGTATGGGAACACTTTCATTACTTGAGTAACTATACATTTCCCAAAATGTTGCACTGCAATTGGACTGGAGGCTATAAGTGATCTACCACCTGCTCTGGCTCTAAGCATAGCCCTCAGTGAGTTTGGAGCAGATCATTTCTACCTGGGTAGGTGGCAAGAAGGCCTCCGCAAGCTTGTCAGCTTCAGTGACCTGGAAATATGGACACTAGTAGATGTCTTGCTAATTGGAGTTGGCTGGACCAGTAGATGGCTCTTTGTACGTTTAGCTGTGATTATATGCTTCAAAGAGGAGCAATGCTTAGCAAAAGTCCCTTTGCCTATAGGCATTGATGTGGTGTGATCAATGTATTTGTATGTTTTTAATGTACAGCATCTATACTTTGCTTGCCTTGATGAAGGTAAAATAAAGAAATGAAACACTGAAAAAGAAAGAAATTATAAGAATAAATTGAATATTCTAAATCTGGGAAGAAACACATCTGTTCAATATTTATAGTATATACAATGATGATCTCACTTTAAATATAGTAGTTCTTTGAAACTTTACAAAAACTTCAAAATATTACATGTTTCCATTCATGACAGCAGCCTACCATCATATCTCATATGAAAGAAAGTTAAAAGCCAATTTACCTATGTTTTAGAGATGTTAA
>NW_012149319.1:1010573-1012246 GCF_000956105.1 Propithecus coquereli
AAAAAAAGGAAAAAATTAAAAAATTAAACTAGATAATCCTTAAGGTCCTTTTCAGTTTGGTTAAATTATATAAGATAACACATTCAATGGATTTGGTATGAGCACAACAAATATAGGTGTTTACTTGTTTATGGCTCTATTCTTTCTATTCTATCCTTAGTAGAGCCTAAACAAGGTTAAATTTAGGTAGCCTACTAACTGAAAAAGGAGGGAGTTAAAATTGAAAACTCTGCTTCTCTCAACGTTTTCACTCTTATCTCTCATTTCTTTCCAAATTAATTAGGGTGGGGCTTTGTGGTTGTCATTATTGGCCATGATAAACAAAAGAGTCATGATTAAACAATAAATGGCCAGGGGGAAAAAGAACATCATTTGTTCTTCCAGAACAAAAAAAAAAACATCCTGGAAATACAGGTGGGGAGGCCAGTAACCTGTACTTTTTATTTTTATCTCTCGAATGCTTAACAGAGAATAGTACCTAATATTTGCCAATAAATGTTAATAAAATTATATATAAGTAAAAGACAAGCACAATTCCTGGCACTTAAGAATTATTCTATAGATGTTAACTCTTATTATTGTTAAGTAATGAAAAGTTAAACTTTTATCATGGGTAAAATATTGCTTACATACTATATTCAAAATAAACACTACCTCTTTCCCTTCCTTTTTCTATCTCTCAGCACAAATACACTGGTACTCATACAAATGTACACTCAAGATAATGTTTTTCCATTCCAAATCCTATTTTTAAAGTTCCGGTTTTTTTTTTAAATTCTAGGTAGTATTTGTCATACCTCAGATGAGAAACCAGAGAAAGTGTTACATCTTTTCAGAACTGAAACTAAGATTTTGAAATATTAATATCACCTATTACATATATGAAATTTGCATGAGTCATTCTCCTCTAGTAAATGCAGGTGTATGACATAGTGATTGTTAATGATATTTTTGCTTTCCATATATAGATCTTTGACCAAAACTCTATATTACCTTTAAGGGAAAGAGCCCAATGCTGGATAGCAGAGCTTTATATCCCTTTTTCAGCATCCACCCAAACCACCCCACTCCTGTGGTAATCTTTCTAAGGACTATAAAATGCAAAAATGTCACGTACTGTGAGGATCAGCAATTTCACTTAGGATCGGGGTAGTGATGCTAACTGGGATTTATCATTCAGAAGTAGGACCGAGTAGGGGGGAAAATGTCCTGAGTTGGAGATTTAATTCTTAGGTCAATCCAAGTCATAAGTCTTTCAGAGATAATTCCCAAACCTGCCTCCACAACAGAATCACAAAGAGTGCTTATTAAAAATACAGATTCTTGAGCTTCACTCTGGTGAATTTGATTGAGGAGGTCTGGATTGCAACCCCAACTTTTGTGGTTTTAAATAGTCAAAAGATTTTAAAGCAACAGCGTTAAGAGTGTGGTTTGTGAATTCTCGCAGAGCTGGTGACTACAGCCTTTACCAAGCTAAAGTGAAGGAGTATGAAGAGCAAGCATTCCCATGGTGATCACTAGAACTCACTGGCTTGGAAAAAACATAAAAAGCACTAGGTCCTCAGCCAAGGGTAATCTGGAAACAGAAACATCTTAAAAGGCTGCTCCAGAGACTGCTGGTGCCCAAAGACAGAAGGCTTATTGTCTCATTTTTAAATAGTGCTTAATCTAAG
>NW_012149319.1:1012296-1013987 GCF_000956105.1 Propithecus coquereli
AACTGAACTAGAGAGGAGGCAATTTGTGACTGAACTTTGGCATGTAAGGAGTTACATTATGAATATAGTACATAAGAGACCAGATCCTACCTTTATCTTAATGTTACAATTTAAAAAAGATTATTTTAGCAATCAATGTGTCAGAGATATAGGTAATAAAAAATACCATTCCTAGGAAGAAAATTACATGGCCAATATATCAGAAACAAAATATTGAATTACAATGATTGAGAATGAAGATTTCCTAAATTACTATGAAAAGTTAAAATTATTTGCTTATTTTGAACTTAAAATCTTTCAAACTTTCCATACATACAAAATAAATAACTTTCCATAAATAGTGGAATTAGAGTACATGATATGAGTTAAATACTCAAAGCCTTGATATAGCGATATGTCATTCCACACAGACTTACAGCATTTTGTGAAGGCCTCCATCACCGTGGAAGCTCAGCGGAAACTGGCTCTGTAAGTTTCCATCTCCACCTTGTTGCCTAGGCTCATGGGTGGTCAGTACTTGAAGCTTTACCCTACTATCTTAAAATCACAATAGAGGCCATGCTTAGTAGTCATCATTCCTTGTAGATAAAACTTAAATGAGGCTTGAAGAGTATATGCTTTCTTGATGCTAAGTGAGTAATAAGGTTTTACGCATAATGTCAGGGAAATTTTTCTAGATGGTTAGAACAAGAATACACAAGTCAGGGAAAGAAAAAAGAAAAGAAGATTGATTTTAGCTTTCCAAGGCAATCAGTGCTCAGTTGTCAAATATGTGAATCACCCTAGCTGCTGCTTTTTCCTCATTTTGCCTGCATTTTGGGAGAGTTAACAGTTAACTTCTCTAGAACAGTTAACCAAACATCATGTATTCAAATTGGACTCGTCAGAATCCCATTAGATTCATCACTCTACCGAACCCTCATATTCAATGCCTTTGAGGCCCATTAATTTTTGTCATTCATGTATTTTTCAAAAAAAATTTCATCTTTTATCATAGTCTTTTTCCAATTAGGTCTGGGAAGAATTTAAAAGTTTATAGAAGTAACATTCATTGGGTGTCCGGCAGGTGGGAGTGGGAGGAGGTGATGGGTATATTCTCACCTAATGGGGGCAGTACACACCGTCTGGGGATGGACACACTTGAAGCTCTGACTCGAGTGGGGCAAAGGCAATATATGTAACCTAAACATTTGTACCCCTGTAATATGCTGAAATAAAAATAAAAGTTTATGTACTCCAAACTCCTCAGGTTACAAAAGAGTAAAAAGAATTCCAGACAACTGAAGGTTTATAGATAGTCAATGATGGAATAATTACTGAAGTTCAGACCTTTGAAATCCCAATAGGATGTTCTTTTCTTTCTTTCCACAAGTTGCCTCAAGGAAAGTGGATTCCTTACAGTTCTCTGTTAATGTAACACTTGTTGTCCTAACTCTAAAAAAAAAAAAAAATCTACCCAGTTGCAGTTTAATTATAATTTTTTCACACCACATATCCATAGAAGCAACAAATGGACAGATGCAGTATCTTTTTTATCTTTGTTTATCTATCTCTTCATTCTCAGTCACTAGAAAAATGCATACAATTGACAAATGTTTAATGAATATTGATTGCATTCAAATTACATTAGTCATTGGACAACCAGTGGCACAATTAGAAGATATGTATCTTCTCATCTATCTAAACAAACA
>NW_012149319.1:1016327-1018974 GCF_000956105.1 Propithecus coquereli
TTTTTCAGACACAAATTAGGAGCTCCCATGAAATCTTCCACAATTTAGACTTGCAAGATTTGGTTTGTACTTCAGCAGAAGACTTCATAATTTATTTAGCAAAATCCATTCAACAAATATTTGATGAGCCCTACAATGAATATAATACATATTAAGTAGTGTGGTAGGTACAAAAGAAGTATGATTCAAGACAGAGTTGCAGTCTCTAAGAGCTTGTTGAGGAGGCAAAACACACAACTATAAAAGAGTTAAGCAATGATATAGAAAATAACATGACAGAAATTTTAAGAAGATTTATACGGAAGGGAAAATCAGTTATGGAAGGTAGCTAACCTTTTTGAGGACCTATCTTTAGTTAGGAACTTTGCAATTATTATCTTATTTAATATCAGAACTATGAGAGATAGATATTATTATCTCAACCTTGCAGATTAAAAAACAAACCAACATACCTGAGGCCAAAAGACAATAAGCATGATTCTCAGCATAACATTGTCAGATTTGAAATGAAATGCATGATGACTAAGATTTTATGTTCAATCCTGAAGGACTTGGAAAGTTATACACAGACAGAAAAAGACTAGCATAAGCAATGGCATAAAAAGATGGAAGAATGAGCAAAAGATGCAGGGGATCTAGTCTTTTTAAAGGAAAGTGACTGGGGAAAAATGAGAAATAAGTGTTGCATAAGCTCTCATTTAATTTTAGGAGTCAATAAATTGGCAATAACATGAGGAAATCCTCCTGAGAATATTATTCTGGAAGGGCATACTGAATAGATGCTATTGTAAAAGTCTAGGTAGGAGGCAATGAGGAGCTAGGGTTGCTGAAGCTAAGGTTATAGAGGAAAAGATATGATACGATATGCTCAACAATATTATCTGTAGGAAAGCTGTTTGTTTTTTTTAAGAGATGGGCTCTTGCTCTGTCATCCAGGCTGGAGTGAAGTGGCAGGATTCCTGGGCTCAAGCGATCCTCTTGCCTCAGCCTCCCTGGTCACTGAGATTACAGGTATGAGACACTGCAAACAGCTCTCTAGGAAAATATTTGAAAATTTGGCTTATAGTGGAGGTAGGAAACAAAAGAAGAATATAGAATTGTATATTGACTGGGACTTAGTATAATCAAGAACATAAAAAAATATTAAAGCTTCCTATTTGCTAATTTCAAGGCATTGTTTGAATTGAAAAATTAATTGCAAAAACCAAGAGAAAATCCACAGAGCAGGACTTAAACTTTGAGAAGATTATAAAGATCCCAATATTCATGCTATACCCAGGCCGATTAAAGCAGAATACTTGGGGGTAGATGTAGTCATCAATAATTTTTATACCTTTCCAGTGTGCAGCCAAGGTTAGTTAGGAAGCACTGCAGTGAGAATCGAAGTTATGGATAGGAAGGAGATCGTCAAGTGGTAGAATAAATGAACACACACAGTAGAATGCTGAGTAAGCAAAGTAGATACTGAGGAAGAGGCCACAGATAGGTAGAGACACTGAATAGTGTAAGATTCTAAAGGTTAAACAAGAAAAGAAATCAAATAAGACTCAATAGGCCCATTGTTCATACACAATTAGGATGAGGACTGAAAGAAAGTTTCAAGTTTGTTGATAAGGATGTTAACTGCTGACTAGAGGATCACTCTCAGGAATGTGGTGAAGATCATATTACTATTGACTGAGAGAATGGATGTTGAAAAAGGGAAGTTAGTTCGTGTGAACTAGTCTTTGAAAAAGAAGTTGTCTGAGAGCTGAGGAAGAAAAAAATGAATTGATGGAATTTGATACTTCATATTATTTTAGACCTATGAACATTTTAAGCTGAAGGAAAGGAAGTAGATTGTAGGAAAAGACTGAACATATATATGAAAGAAAAGACTGATGAGATAAAGCCCTGGAGAAAGTAAGAAAAATATAAGATGCAAAGTGCATGCAAAGGATTACTCCTGGAAAATAGAGTAGTTTTGTTCTTGGAAACTAAAATGAATCAGGAAGAATGACTTTGGATTCTCTATAAATTAAGAGTCAAGGTTGAATTCTTAGAGTTTCAAAGTGGGATCTGTACCTTCAGGAGAGTCAAGAGGTGATTCTGACACCTTGGGTTCCTCCATTGTGTGCTCAAATAAACTTTTTAAAATTTAAGTGTGCCAAAGTTTATCTTTTAACACTATGATGATCATATATACTATATCTGCAATGCTTCTTTAAAAAAAAAAAAATCATTTGAGGAAAGCTACATGCAGAAGACTGAAACTAGACCCCCACCTCTCACCTCTCACAAAAATCAATTCAAGATGGATAACAGACGTAAACCTAAGGCATGAAACCTTAAGAATTCTAAATGAAGATGTTGGGAAGACTCTTTCATACATTGGCCTAGGCAAGGAATTCTTGAAGAAGAACCCCAAAGCAATTGCCGCAGCAACAAAAATAAATAAGTGGGATCTAATCAAATTGAAAAGCTTCTGCACTGCCGAGGAAACTATCATTAGAGTGAAAATAGACAGCCCACAGAATGGGAAAAAATATTTGCTCTCTACACATCTGATAAAGGGTTGATAACCAGAATCTATCTAGAACTCAAAAAAATCAACAAGAAAAAAATCAAACAACCCCATCAACAAATGGGCAAGCGAAATGAACAGAAA
>NW_012149319.1:1030194-1031479 GCF_000956105.1 Propithecus coquereli
TTGCAGCATAACAAATAACCCCTAAACTTGGCAGCCTAAAAACAATAAACATTTATCATTTCATGGTTTCTGTGGATCAGAAGCCTGGAAATAGCTTAGGTGGGTCTTCTCCTTCAGGAATTCTCACAAGTTTGTAATCAAGGTGTTGGTTAGGGCTGTGGTCCCATCTGAAGGTTCAAATTGTCAAGGACACACTCTCAAAATCACAAATCTGAATATAAATATATATCATGTTTACTTTAAATCAAACATTTAATTCCCATTGTCAAATTTGTAAAATATATTTAGAATTAAAACTACAACCTCTGAAATGAAAATGATCGAGGTAAAGACAATAGTTAGAAATGATTATAACTATCCTTAAATGCTTCAATATAAATTATAATATACTATTCCATTCTTTTTAAATTCATTTATTCTCTTGTCCAATAAATATTTTTGAGCCCTCACCTGTTTCTGAGGATATAGTAATGAACAAAACAATGTCCCTACCTTCATGTAGCTTATATTATAGTGAATCAAGATAGAAAAAAAGGCAATAAACATTCAATATGTTAGCTGATGACACTTTTTGTAAGAAAGCAAAGCATATTACAAGAGTATGGCTAATTTTACATAGGATGGCCACTCAATGTCTCGCTGAACAGGTAACATTTTTGTAGATATATGAAGACAATAAATACATAACGTGTGAATAACAGGTCATGGAACATTTCAGGCAGAGGGAAGGAAAAGTACATGCCATGAATTGCAGGCATGTATGATGTATTCACAGAACAGTAAGGAAAAGAGGTGGCTGGAAACATGCTGAGAGTGATTCGGTAGTTGACTCTCTGGTGGTTAAACTTGGGCTAGATTGTGCAGGCCTGCTAGGTCATAATGAATGTTACCGTTTCTCTGAATAAGCTGAGAAGACATAAGGGAGACAAAAGTTATGTTTTAATGGGATCCCTCTGGATACTGCGTATAAAACAGAAAGTGGAAAGTGGGCTGTCCAGGATAGTAAAACACAGAGAGTTCTACTAGTTAAGACTCTACTGAACTATCAACTTGAAATAATTCAGGTGAAAGATGATGGTGGCCGACTGAAGGTGACAGTAGTGGAGGTGGTGAGAGGTGATCAAATTTGGGATATACTTTGATGTTATGATGAACTTTTTTCTGAAAAATTAGATATGGTGTATGAATAAAGCAAAGGTGTTTTTTGGTGGATACTAAATTAAATATATTAAATTAATCTTTCATTTTGCTTGATAGAATTTTCATATAAACAGCTTAATCCTCA
>NW_012149319.1:1031529-1035208 GCF_000956105.1 Propithecus coquereli
AAAAAAAATCATTTGACCATATGTTCCACTGATGGCAAGAGAAGTTCAGTTCTGTCTTTAAAAGGCTGATTCATATTTTCATTGGTGATGATAAGCAAACAATTGCAACACAAATGTGAGCCTGCCCCAGCTGCAGGCCCATCCCTGGGTCAAGAGATAATGTAGTTGGTGTTACATGTAAAATTTGTTATCTCAATCTGGAGATATGCTAAAATATTAATATATGGTTATAACTGAGTTTGGAAAAGACAAAATCTCTTCATAGACAAAAGGTGTTCAAAGGGTTTTAAAACAATGTTCATTTGAAGTGAATAGTAAGCCAAATGTAGGTTAAAAATTCTTAAAAGTATAATTTCAAATCAGGTATGTAAAATTATTGCTCTTAAACCATTTTTCACTTATCTCCAACTAACACTTGAACATGCATGAAATCAGGATGTTGATAATTTATAATGGAACATATCTGCTGAATTGAAGGTTAGCTCCTGTGTAGGAAATAACTTGAAAGAAGAAAATAACTGATTTTGTTGTTCATGATTGCATAAGTCATTCTATTGTTTTCCTTTTCTTATTTCCTTATATGTGATGGTAAGGAGTTCCAAGGACAAATATTACAATTAATAATTTGAATTGCATTATACTGAAGACACATAATTAAGTTCCAGGTTGTAGTTACGCACAGAGATGTAACTTACAAATGACGAGGGGAAAATAATACGGCAGTTTTCTTTCACAGATCTAATGAAATGAAGGGTTGGGCCAGGTTACAGTAAACATTTAATTACACAGAGATTCAATGCAATTCACCAATAGCAGAAAAGGACAGAATAATTGCTTTCTTTCTAAGATGAAATTCCTCTAAAATAAAAATACTCTCTATTTTCACTCCTCACCTGCTAAAAACTGAACATCTTTACTTGATACCATAATTCCCTTCCAAGTCCAGATATTAACTGCTCACTTCTTTTCATGTGAGTTTAGAGTCAGAAATTCTAGGTTAATGATGCTGGTTTTGTGGCTTCTAAATTCTGTTAGCTTTAGCTACAGCCAACTCTTTTCCTGTAACGAAAGCTCTTCTTGAATTTCTTGTTTTCACAAATGACCTACTATTGTATTGTAACACAAATGTGCTAAGTTATTTTTGCTGAAGTATAATAGCAACCCCTAAAGCCTTGGTGATCTTTGGCATTGTTTTTTTGGTATACAAGGTCTTAGTTAAATAAAGTAAAAGAGGAAAAGTTAATACATTACTGTGGAGAAAAAAACTCCAGTTCATCAAAGAAAAACAATAGTTAGTCAGAAAGAAAACAAAATGGTCATAAAATTAGGTGAGAGATTGTGTAGGCAAAGAATAATCCCTGGGATATGGGTGTGCCCAAACCAAAAACGAACAGAATCAACTATCAAAAAGGCTCTACAAGAGATAGGAATTGGAAAGTTCCACAGATAAGAAACTTCTTTTAGAAACAATAAAATAGAATATGTGGGAAACCAATTGAGCATAATAAGCAAATCGAAGCATGTTTAATCTTTACCTATATGTTATGGGATATTTTTTCTAACATCTCCTTATATTAAAAAAATGAAAAAGGTTTAAGAAATTTTGATTGCTCTTAGATCTGAGTAGTGATGCCATTGAGGACCAAGAAAAATTTATTTTTGAAAGGGGAAGGGACCAAAATGGCAGACCAGAAGCAGCCGGCACATACAGCTCCCATAGAGAGTATCGAAAGTGGCAAGTAGATGTTTACCTCTCTAAGAGAGAGCACTGAGATTCAACAGAGAAGTGACAAAAGTCATGAAAAGCAAAAGAGAGGGAAGTAAAATGACCTGCTCAGCTGGATTGCCAGTTGTCAGGAAAAGTGCCCACATGGGGAAGGGGCAGGTGGGAAACCCCCAGGATTCCATACTACCCCCAAAGACCTAGCAATCCAAGCTGCAAGAGGGCCCTCCAGCTGCACAGGCCTATGGACTAACTTGGGGAGCTGCCTAGAGATTACACAACAGCATGGCTCCAGAGAGGAGGCCCGGTGGGGTCCCACGGGCTTCTGAACCGTGAGCACTGCAGCCGGCACTATTTGGAGCCCAAGCCCCCAGCGTGTTGCATCTACCCAGCATGCGCTGTTGGGCCAAGGAAGGAGCAGGGAGGATGGGCTCTCCCACACACTCCAGGGATAAGTGCTGCCACACTGCAGCTGCTGTTGCTAATGCAGGGTTCCCAGGTGGGGGAAAACCCCCATGGCCACCCATCTATGCTGCCATAACAGAGAGGGACTTACCCTGCCCCTGCCTAACCTTTTAGCAGCAAACTGGGGAACAGGCCACCCATCCACACGAACATCCCCCAGTACCTATTTGGACTGTTACAATCACAGGGGAATGGGGAGATGCAGTGGAGCAGCAGTGTTAAAGGCTCACAGTGTATCCATCCCTCTTTGCCTGAGCATCTTTCCAGAGCAGGACTCAAGCTTGCCATCCAGGGGCCTGGGAACTGGAGATTACCCCAACCTAGTCCACCACTGCTGGCACCTGAACACTCTCCCAGGAGTCTGAGGTCTAACTGACCCAAATTGCCAGCAACACTACAGTGGATACCAATCTACATGAGCTGAAAGGCAGTGTAACTGTCCTTCTGTATACTGAGCAGCAGAGTTCTGAAAGAGGAGAACAGGTGAACCACAAAGCTATCTGTTCTGAGCTGAGGGAAGAGGCTCTAGATTAGAAGAAACCAGCATAAGAACTCTGGCAATATGAAAAAGCATGCTGTTTAGGCAGCCCAAAGGATGACAATAGCTCTCCAGCAATGGACCACAACCAAAAAGAAATGTCACATATGGAATTCAAATATGGATTACAAGTAAGCTCAATGGGATTGACGAGAAAGTTGAAAACCAATGCAAAGAAACAACAACAACAATAAAAACTTAAAGACATGAATGAAAAATTCACTAAAGATATAGATACTTTAAATGACAAAAGCGTCATTTAGGGAATTTCAAAATACAGTGGAAAGTTTTAGCAACAGACTAGACTGAGAAGAATGAGGAATTTCAGAGCTGAAGACAAGGCTTTCAAATTAATTCAGGCAGTCAAAAATAAAGAAAAAAGGATCAAGAGAAATGAAGAAATCTCTGAGAAACATGAGGTAATGTACAATGCCCAAACATAAGAAGCAGACATATCCCTGAGGGAGAAGAAGAAAAAGTAAAAAGCATGAAAAATCTATTTGAGGGAACAATGGAGGAAAACTCCTTTGGTCTTGGTAAAGATTTAGACAGCTAGATATAAGGTTGATGAACTTCTGGAAATTTTATTGCTAACAGGACACCTCCAAGGCACATAGTTATCAGTCTGAACAAAAGAAAGTAAAGGAGAACATCCCTCTTCCCGGGTAGCCACTAATCTCTCACTGAACTAATCTCTTCTCTGTCTCTACAATTTTGTCATTTTGAAGATGTCATGTAAACGGAATCATATAGTCTATGAGCATGTGTGACTGGCTTGATTTACTTGGCATAATGCCTAAGATATACCCAAGCTGTTGACTGTTTATTTTTTACTGCCAAGTAATATTCCAAGGTATGGATATACCACAGTTTGTTTAACCAGTCACCCTCTGAATGATGTTTTGGTTTATTCCAGCTTTTGGCTATTAAAAATAAAGCTGCTATGAACAAAA
>NW_012149319.1:1037654-1039339 GCF_000956105.1 Propithecus coquereli
AGTGCTCTGTTAGCATGTGTTCAAGGGTGGGTATTCTTATTAGCCAGGACTCCGTGGTTCCAAGTGACAGAAACCCAACTAACTTGTGTATAAAAAAAAACGAGTTACATTGGAAGGATGGCAAAGAAATTCTCGTAATCAAAGGAAGGTCTGTAGGAACCCAGGTATAACTGATGACCTCAGGGTTTGTAAAAGGAATTCAACTCTGCCAGTACTACCTTTCTACCTATGTTTTCTCTCTACGCTGCATTATTTTGACAGGCTCTCTCATATGATAGAGAATGTGGCCACTAGCTCATCCAGGCTCATGTTTCCTGCCCTATCTGCCAGGAATAGAGAGTTTCTATGTTGGTACAGTAAGAAAAATCTCAGGAAGACTCTGATTGGACAGGCTACACCAGTCCTAGACCAATTACTACTGCCAGAGGATTGGGGATACTGTGAGTGGTCAAGCTGGGGCCATGTATCCTCCCACTTCTTATAGGAGGTAAAAAAAGAAGCCTGAGAAGAACCAACAGTAACAAAACGATAATTACGCTAGTAGCTAACCCAGAATATGGAAATTCAAAGGAGGAAATATTTGAATCTAATCTTAAGGAAAGAAGAAAAGGAAGAAGAAAAGGGCATTTTAGGCCAAGGGAGTAGCATCTATAAAGGCAGGGGAATAAGATTGGTACTATTGACACTAAGATAGAGCACCAGAGGAGGAAATGTAACTGACTTAGGAAAGCACACTTTTTAATGACTTCAGAATTAGAAATTTTCTTAGGAATTTGGATTACAAATTATGTCCTGTGACTTCAACCTGGAGAGCACAGTCAGTTCTAGTACTAATATCTTTTTCCTTTTTGTATAGTTCATACATTTCATTATTTTTTACTGAGTTCATCTTTTATTAGTTTGATATAATGGGATTCCAAATAGAAGTATTTCAATTTATGAGTTTTATTATTCATAGCCTTAAAACAGGGGGAAGTGTATGAAACGAGAATCAGAAGCCTGACCATTTAATTCTACTATTGGGGTTACTTGTTATAATTGGTTGTGTAACCTACAGAAGTTCAATTAGACATTTTTAAATTGAATTATTTTATCCATAAAATAATTAAAATTTATCTTCCAAATTCAGGTATTTTCTGAGTATTTGCTTGAAAATATACTGAGAACTGAGACTATAAACCCAAACTACATTGAAAGTAGCCCCATCGAATTCCACTCTAAAAATATTCTGTGAAAAAGGGAAAAAAAAGCAAGAAAATAATTGCAACCCTTAACTGAAGTCTGCTTGCATGCTCATTGGAGGTTGGATATGGATGGGTATTACTACATTTCTTATTGAGTCTTTTTCCCTGACATACTCAAATTAGTCATCAGTCTCCCAAATTCTTTGTCTCTGCCCCAGGTTTATGTGTTAAACTTTATTTAAAGTCTTTCCTTTTTACAACCAATCTGTTTTCAAAACCAGTCTGACTAGTGGGTCAGATACAGTGGGTCTAATGAACACTGAGTACATAGATAGGTACTGCTTGCTTTCTTTGCTTATCTTTCCATGTTGTTTTATGATGATGAGTGGGACTCTTTAAATGTTGGTTAAACCTGTTTTATCACCATGTAAATACATTTAAATATCTAAAAGATTAAATATATTTTAATTACATTGTTCGATAAAGCAACAAGTTAGTTCA
>NW_012149319.1:1039859-1041464 GCF_000956105.1 Propithecus coquereli
CATAAAGTTAGATCTTCTCGTAAATAAATAAGAAAGTGTATTAATACAGTTCCATTCATATGCAATCTGGACAATATTACCCCAAAATAAGTGAGGGGAGATGAGTTCATACTCCGTAAGCTAGAATACAATTGTAAGAGACCTTGAAACACCGAATTTCCCCCTGTTCCTTCCTATCCACTTACACATCACTTAGCTCCTAACTCTTCCTCTTCACCCTTCTCGATAAGTTTGAAATGATCAATAAATAACTACTAATCCACAGAACAATTTCTCCCTCTTCTCAAAATTAATATTGACCAACTATTCCCAGGTTAATTGAATTCTGTATAACCCCTCTTGCTAAAGCTCTATCAATTCCTTCTTTCTCCAAGACAAAAAGCTCCTAGAGAGCATACTCGTTCCCAGCATTTTCTAATAAAAGGTGAGGCTAATAGTACTCTGATTTTATTCCACAAAATAGACAGAAAACTGAGAGATAAGTTTGTCTAATGGTGTTGTAAGAACGAAATGACTTTCTATTGTTACAAAGTAGGAAGTTAGTCAAGAACACGGAAGTCTTACAGTTTAAACAGAGTAGTCTTTAATTCACCAAAAACTAATTTATAAATGTTCACTGAAATGAATACAACACATGGATTCTTAACTTATTTGGGGACATGGCTACCCTCAAAAGCAGACTAAGGAAGGTACAGAAATTTAAATAAATAAATATGACTTGTTGAAATCAATCAAAATCTGGACCTGCTTTGTTTCCCTCATTGGGACCTGCTTTTGTCATTTAAATAATTATGATCACAATGAATTGAACTAAATGTGGAAAACCTTGTCAATTTGGTCTCTCAGCTACAAGTGACAAAAATCTACCTACTCAAATGACACAAAACAAATATGATATCTGAGGAGAAGAAACATATTATAATTTGAAACGTATTATATATATTCATCAGCTAGCTATTCCTGTGTGATTGGAGAAAACTTTGAAAAATCTGCTTACTTTTGTGCAGAAGCTTAAAAGTGCTAGAAATCAAACGTATATACTTTGCTAAATGGTATAATGAACATCTTTGGATTTTTGCCTGCCCTTTAACCTTCTATCTTTGGGATATATTTAAATTCCTTCTTCTTACAATTGTAGGTTGGTCTTCAAGCATACCATCCCAATCACTCTTAGATTCAGGAGAAGGGTTACGATTTAGGCTTATCAGTCAGACTGCTTGATCCTGTCCATAGTGATTCGTTTTGAGGATGGGCACACAATTTAAACTAGGCTGGGAGTTTTTTTCTTTGCCAGCAGGGTTAAAAGTTACATTCTTGTGTTTGGAAGAGGAAGGATGTTAACCAAGTGCTGTCATTGCCCATTTTTCCCACCCTGTGAAGGAAATCTGTCTGTGGAAACAGAGTGTGTCCAAAACACACAGAGAAACTAGACAAGCAGATAAAGTTCTAAGGCTAATAACATGTGAGCCTAGATCTACTCCTTTGCCTACATCACCTCCACACCTCTCCTCAGTTTTTGTGAAATTGGCTTTTGTCTGTTTTTCCCAATTTTTCTACTTTGAGTAAGGTTTCCGTCAAGTGAATATTAAAGAAGCTTAAAACATA
>NW_012149319.1:1042589-1048794 GCF_000956105.1 Propithecus coquereli
AGGATTCTATTTCAGATCTTCAGATTCCAATTCATGGTTTTTTTGTTTTTAATTTTTGAATGAAATTGAAAACAAAGCAGGTTCAAATTATTATTTAATTCACCAAGGCCTGCCTGCCTGCCTGCCTTCCTTCCTTTCTTTCTTTTCTTCCTTTCTTTCTCTACTTTTGAAAATAACCAAGGAACCTTTATAAAGCACTTTCGATGAATTAAAGACAATGACTTAATTTCTACTGCAAAGATCTCATTGTTCTTGATTAGCTTCCTAATTTTTAACAATACAAATGGAAAGTCACCTTGGGTGCTTTATTTTATGTTTAGATGTTTCTTATCTAAGAGTTATAATTCTGCAATCAGCACTCTCTCTTAGCCTATGGAAAACACAACTCAAATTCCTGAGGGTCTGAAGATATGGAAAGGTGGGAAATTTGACTTTCACAGCCATCTGTTTACATATCAAGAAGAAGATACAGACCAATACAGATAATGAGGTAATAGTGAAAACAAAAGAAAAAGGAAGTCTCTCTGAACTTATTCTGGTTCCTGGAATGCCCAATTTGGGGGAAAAAAAAAAACAGCTCCAAAACAAAAAAGCAAAACAAAAGCCTGATTTGTAGCATATCTTGATTTCTGTGGTATAAATATACACACCATGGCCTATTTCTAACTACCAATCTAATGTCCCTGGACACACAGTTGGGAATAGATGCTAACAATTGGCTCTAGCTAGACAGCATGAGCCTGCTCCAGCAAGTCACTGAATATGGGCTATGAAACTATAATTACTAAGTCTCTCTACTTCCTTCACGGTAGATCATATTCTATTCAATAGAAAACTAAAAAAGGTATTTTCAAAAATCAACAGCAATCTGAAAAAAAGAGAAAAAAAATTTCTAACTCTGAGGACTGATGTTTGCATACTCTTAAACTTTAAAAATATTCAATAGACTAATGGCCAATAAGCATATGAAAAAATTCTCAACATCTCTAATCATCAGGGAAATGCAAATGAAAACTACAATGAGATATCACCTAATTCCATTGAGAATGGCTTTTATCAAAAAGTGCAAAAACAACAGATGTTGGCGTTGATGCGGAGATAAAGAAACATTTACTTTTGGTGGGACTACAAACTAGTGCAACCGCTATGGAAAGTAGTATGGAGATATCTCAAAGAACTGAAAGTAAAAGTACTATTTGATCCAGCAATCCCACTGCTGGGTATTTGCCCAAAAGAAAAAAATACATTTTATAAAAAAGACACCTGTGCTCGAATGTTTATAGCAGCACAATTCACAATCGCAAAGATGTGCCCATCGATAAATGAGAGGATTAATAAAATGTGGTGTATGTGTACCATGGAGTATTACTCAGCCATAAAAAACAATGGTGAACTAATGCCTTTTGTAACAACTTGGATGGAACTGGCGATTATCTGTTTAAGGGATGTGTCACCCGAATGGGAAAACAAAAACCACATGAACTCACTACTAAATCGGAACTAATAGATCAACACTCATGTGCATATAGGGTAGTGAAATTCAACAGCAATCAAACAGCTGGGAGGGAAGAGGAGAGGATGAGTGAATTCACACCTGACAGATACAATGCATACTTTCTGGGTGATGGACACACTTGCAACTTTGACTCAATCTGTACAAAAGCAATTCATGTAACCAAAACGTTTGTATCCTTGTAATATTCTGAAATTTAAAAAAAATCAATACATTGCCAACTTCAAATATGATTTGAAGTAATTAAAATCTATCTTAACTAATGAATTCAGAATTATATATTCCTGGTGGTACATAATAGCTTCCAGATTGACTGTAACTTAAGAATCAATGACGATAGAAAAATAATTATTGAAGTCCACTTAAAAATTATTGTTATTTTTTGAAATGACAAAATTTTCAATGAGTAGGAAAGTTTCACATATAAAAATAGACAAAGAAAAAGAAAGGACATATTAAGAGGAAATTAAAGAATAAAATTAAAGAAAAAAATTCACCCACCCCTGTTTTTGCATGTTTTTTCTTTCAGCCACCATGGATAGGTCTTGTATACAAACAAAATCCTAACAGATATAGACACTTTTGTAATACCAAAATGGTAGAGGCAATCACAGCAAGGGATTAAATTTGGTGAAAAGTAAATGAATATCATTTAATATCAATATGTATGTGTGGAATAAAATTATCTAGATAATCTAAATTTACATATTTTTCTTTTACTTCATTTAATTCTTCAGAGGTTACTCTACCATCGTTTATTTTATTTTCATTATCTCCTTTGTAGAACTCACAATCCAAACTGCAAAAAATGATAAATGCCTGACAATCTCTTCCATTTAACTATGAACCATTTTAACAATTTACAATACAATTTGTTGTGTAATTTTTATCTTCTTGTCTAAATAGGATACTCCTAGTTGGTGTAACGTCATTCCAAAACATAAAAGGCAAATTATATTTTTTTAAATAAAGAGAAAATCTAACTTAAAGAAGAAAACCAACTTTCAAAAAGAGAATTTTTGGAAGTCTGTGGAAAAATAGGTATAAATTATGAAACTTATAAAAAACTAAATGTAGCAAAATGTAGCAGTAGAAAATTTCCCAGGTTTCTGATATAACCGCTTGAAATATGAGCAGCTCACATAATTTATCAGGCTTTTGAATATAACATTACACACAGAAACTAAAAAATTAATCAGTGTAGAACATTGGGTTGAAATCCAATAAATTTATTTTTCAAAATCACTTCACAATGTTCTCTTGTATTTGAAAGGTATTCTCTTTAATTTTCCTGACACAATCTGAAATTGTATTGAACACAGTTGTTGAGAGGACACTGAAGGAACTCAGAGAAATAAATATGATCCATACCTTCAACATGGTGTGGGGATGGACCTACAGAAGACGCTCTAGTTAGGAAGAGACCTGTGCCAGCACAAAGGCTACAGGGGCATCTCAATCAAAAATTCAAAATAAAAAGTTTATTACAAGATAGGGAGTAGAATTAACATTTTTTTTCTGGTGAAAGGCTACCCTGCAGATGTCAATGCAAATGTCCTAACTGTATACCCTGAAAGTGTGAAAGGACTGAACATCCCTGGCCCAATTCTCCTTCTCTGAGCCAGGTAGGTCCTCAGTTCCCTTCCCCTCTATTGAGTTGAGAAGTAGTTTATCAATTTCTTCAAATTTTATGCTCAGAAGGTGGCTATGAAGGAAAGGTAGACATCCTGTTCTACTATCAATCAGTGAAACAACTCTAAAATGAACAGTTCTCTTTCTAATACTAACTTCTGCTCTAGAGACTAATTAGGGTAGGAAAGATTTAGCCTCTTCTTAGAATTTTATCTTCCTTGGTCTCTTCCTTAGCTTTATTACAGAAAACAGCAAGCACTCTACTCTAGGGCAGCACCAAAAATGGAGGGATCTTTGTTCAATCACATATAGTTGCTCTTTCAAAAAAATAAAAAAAGAAGCAGAAGCTTTTATAAGAGAAGCACAGAGAAATGATAGAACTTTCTCATTATCTTTCGCAGTAACTCCTTCTGAAAGAAGAACCAAGAGATTACAAGCCTTAAATATTCTCTTAGGGGAGAATCTTTATGCTCAACCCTCATGTTTCCACGTGGAGGAACTTCACCAGAAGTTGTACTCTTTGCTTTGAATCCCATTCACGGAAGAAGAGTAACTAATCTGATTATAGACTCTGAAAGGAGCTGAGCCTGAGTTGCTGTATCTTTGGGTTGGCCTGCCTGATTTGCTCTTCTTTTGAGGAGGCCTGCAGTTCCCCAGGTGCCTGTGTCCACCAGTAGATAAACCTGATTTCTCACCTCCATAGAACTGACAGCAGAAATGACTTCACTGTATTCACCTCTGCCTCAAGGGTGAGCCTCACTTCCAACACCAGAGAAAATAACGGAGATATACAGGGATTTTATAAGGCACTCATGCTGGGTTCTTTGTATTTGCACTATAGTTTCTTAGTAACTGAACCCTTTAGATAAAAATTTCTCTGATAACTATTTTAACAGTCTTTATAGGCTAAGCTCGTTTTTGTCTAAGTTTCCTATTTCCTACCCAAGTCTGTTTATTAGTTGAAGTGCTTGACTCCTGAATTCAAAGTTTCTCATAGCCAGGTCATTAGTAATTGTAAGATGAGCTTAACGGCCCCCATGATCCATCTTAACTTATATGAATTGCTTCTCTTATGTTCTTAGAAATCTTGAGCCCAGACATTGTTCACAAATTATAAATCATGTTTATATACTGCTTTGTCTTTTATCCATAAATTAAACTACATATTTTGTGCCCTTTCTTAGGCTTTTATGCTTACCAATCTGTCCTTAAAATAACTGAACCCTAGTCTTGGTCTTATAGTCAGCCTCTCAAGACATTTTCTTTCTTTCTGTTCTTTCTCTTCCTTTCTCTCTTTTCTTCTCTCCCTTCCTTTCTCTCTTCTCTCTCTCTCTTTCTTTTCTTTTTTAACATTATCCCAGTGGATTACATCCAATCTAATAGCTTCAAATTTTTAGGTCTTACTAAATCTATTAATATTTCATCACCCTCCCTCTCTTTGCTACACCTATATTTTCTACTACCTATTTATTAATCCTTACCAACTGAAAGTAATGAAGGCACCTGAAGCTTAACAATCAAAATCTACTCTCATTATTTTCACCTGTAAGCCTATTGTTCCTCCTGTGTTGGTTTCTTCCAATTCATCTAAGTTTGCCCCATCCAAACCTCTAAACATAAGGGGCTTATTTACCAAACTGTAAACCATAGTTTTGCTTGAATTATATTGCTGTTATCCATGACTCCATGTTCTTGGCCTAGGATCTTATCAAATATAGAATCAAATGAAAATTATTTTCTCTTAGTACGGATTTATAAGTATTTTATTATTGAAGGATGCTGAGGCATATCTCAACAAGTGTCAGTATTGAACCTAGATGTATATGGAAAAGAAATATTAAGATGACATCAAATTATTTAATCTAGTTTGGAATCAGTACATGAAATCAGAAAAAAATGCTTAAAGAATGTGAGGCATCATGCAATAAAAGTGCATGGAGAGTACTTTGCTTCCTTTTCATAAATCTTGCATACCAATTTGATAAATTCTATTAATTGGAAATTCGCTCTCCATAAATTTTAGTGATTTTTAATGGATTTTTACCATGTGGAATTTTATTTTTTCCTTGCAGAATAACCACTTTTCACTAAGAGGACAATAATTATGAGACAAGTATCTGATACACTTCAGTGTAGCCTTATAAAATATCACACTTCCGAAAAATGCACTGTTTGTGGGCACAAAATGTTGTTTGATTTCTTAATAATTCTCACAAATTTGGGGTGGGCCTGGAAAATCATTAGAAACAATCATTCATGGGATTTGAAAAATATATAAGGTGATTAATATCAAAAGTGGATACTGTTATGGGTTTTAAAATATGTATCAGAGAATAAAAGGCAACTACAGGGTGTAGTTAGGTAACATGTTGAAACAAGGCAATGATAACATTAGGAGTGGGTGTTAATAACAGAAAAAATATAGGGCAGGGTGAAGTAACAAGGGATAAGGTATCCTACAATTCTTTGAACAAATGTGAGAGGCATGCAGGTCATATTAGGAATACAAATTTTATTATACTATTTAATATTATAAATTAATAATAGGCTCCAGTATACTGCTTACTTTTTTCTAAAATCATTCATAAATTTAAGCATAAATAACATAATAATAAAAAAGAATTGGAAAGTTTAAAGAGTTTTTTTTAAGTTTAAACTTAAGAAATTAAAAGAAATAAATTAAGAAGTAAAAATGAAAGTAATTTTGAATAAGCAATTTATGTTAGATTCTAATCAAATCAAAGAAATTAAATTTCTATTATGAATGACTTATTAAATAATGCATTATGTTAAAGATTTCTTAAATATTGGTACTTAAATTTATTAATTGTTAAGAGTTATTTTTTATTGTTAGAATATCAAATAGTTTGAGCGTTTGTTTTTTGTTTTTTTTTTAAAGATCAAGTAAAAAATGGAAGGCAGAAGAGAGATGAGAATATTTATGAAACCATATCAAATATAATTACCTATCAACCTCTGATTGCATGAATGTAAGAAAAAAAGAGGTTAGGCCGGGCGCGGTGGCTCACGCCTGTAATCCTAGCTCTCTGGGAGGCTGAG
>NW_012149319.1:1050304-1053777 GCF_000956105.1 Propithecus coquereli
TTTATAATACAATCATCTTTTTAAAATTAGCATTTTATGAGTGCTTAAGAAATAAATCTAATGAATATATGTGTTAATGCCATTTTCTGTAACTATTTTTAAGAAAATGAGAAATGGAACATATATCTTGCTTATGGATTTCTTAATATCCATGAATATAAAAATGCTAAATAAACACTTAAGTAAAACATTACAAACCAATAATTTATTTTTTACGGCAATCTAATTTTATTATTGTTTGAAATGAAAAATGACTTTTCCCTTATAATTTTTTTAAATACAGTGATTATTTTTATTGGCTCATGATTCATCTAACTGTAAAAAATAAGAGGAAAAGTTAGGATTTGGAGAGTTTTTTTCATAAATTCAATTACATTGATATACATCTTGCTTAAGAGTTTGCATTTTGCTATATGGTATAGAAAAAATTTGCTACCAATTTATGCATCTGTCACCTCTCTTACTTTACACTCATCAGCCAATGGGTGATATTAAAATATTTAAATTGATATACGCCAATGTTGCTATGGAGAAAGACAAAAAGGTGCTGGTACACAATAATAGTATATACCATCATAAACAAAACACTTTCACTTTTTCATGTTAATGAATTTGTGTTCCCATGTTAAAAAGGCAAAAATAAAAATCAAATAGAAGAGGTGCAGCATCAAGTGCTAGATAATCCTTGATGATAACGCAAAAGGAATGCGGCTCTGAAGAGACATTTTCCTGCAAAACTAAGAAGAAATAGATGTTTGAAAATATATCTTTTTTATGAAATAACCAGAATGGAGAATATTAAGACATAAGGAAGAAAAATGTAGAAAAAAACATGGACTATCAAAGTCAATTACTTGTAAGATATGAATTAACAGATTAGAAAAAATATCTTGAGACCTTAAGAGTACAAAATGGTAACATGACATGGATTGCTTGGCATTAGTCACTTGGCATAAATATTCGATTATTAATTAAGGTGATATTTGCTTTGCAGTAGCTCTGGGTAATTCTTTGTATACACAAATGCAAATATAACAGCTGAAATTAATGGCAGAATTTTGTTATAAATTGTTTTCTTGATGAAATAGAATATGAGCACATTAATTTTTTAGGTCATCATTCAAATGAAAACACAACATTTAAAAATTCTTCTCAATAAGGATACAGAATATTTTTTAAAATAAATTTTGAATTTAAGACTAGGTTTAGAGGCCGGACACGCTGGCTCACACCTGTAATCCTAGCACTCTGGGAGGCTGAGATGGGAGGATCCCTTTAGGTCAGGAGTTTGAGACCAGCCTGAGCAAGAGCGAGACCCCGTCTCTACTAAAATTAGAAAAAATTTGCCGAGCATGGTGGTATGTCCCTGTAGTTCCAGCTACTTGGGATGCTGAAGCAGGAGGATCGCTTGAGCCCAGGAGTCTGAGGTTGCTGTGAGGTAGGCTAACGCCATGGCACTCTAGCCTGGGCACAGAGTGAGACTGTGTCTTCAAATAAATGAATAAATAAATCGAAAGGAAGAACAGTCTTGGATTTACAGAAGAATTGAAATGTTAGTACAGAGAATTCCCTTATAGGCCACGTCAGTTTCCCTGATTATTATCTTACATTAGTGGTATATCTTTGCTCTAATTAACCAATATTCATATATTTTAATTAAATTAAATTCCACACGTTATTTAGATTTCCTTTGTTTTTATTAATATCCTTTTCTGTTTCAGGATTCCATTCAGGAAATCACATGACACTTAGTGGTTATGTTTCCTCTCAGCCATGACAGTTTCTCAGTCTTTCCTTATTTTTGATGTCCTTGACAGTTTTGAGGGGTACTGGTCAGGTATTTTGTAGAATGTCCCTCAACTGAGATTTCTCTGATCTTTTACTCATGATTAGACGGGGGTCATGTGTTCTTAGGAGGAAGATCACAGAGGTAAGGTACCATTTTCATCAGATCATATCAAGGGTACATAATATATTATAAAAAATGAATGATCACTTTTGATGTTAACCTTGATCATCTGGCTGAGGTAGTGTTTGTCAGGTTTTTCAGGATTTTCTACTGTAAAGTTTCTTTTTTATCCTTTCCCATGCCATACTGTGCTCTTTGGAAAGAAGTCACTATGTGCTGCCTTTACTAAAGAAGTAAGAAGTTATCCTCCAACTCCTTGAGGCAGAAGTATTTTCATAAATTACTTAGAGTTCTTCTTCATGTGAGTCTAATCTCTCCCATTTATATATTATTTATTCAATTATTTATTTATTTTAGTATGGAATTATAGGTATTTATTTTAAACTTTGAGCTATAATCTGATTCTACCTTAATTTCTTTTTCTCTCAAGTTGTTCTACTTTTGGCCACTGGGAACCTTTCAGTTGGCTCCTGTTGTCCCTTTGACATAGCCCCATCATTGTGTTTTGTTTTGAGGATTTCTTTACTTTCTGACACTACAAAATGCTCCATACTCAGCTTGTATATTTTCTGACCCTGGAATCAGACAATTCTCCATTTATATTTGGCTCTGGAAGGTACCTGTACTTGCATTTTGTATTTACGTTACATGTAAGCACATTTAATGTTTTGTGAATTCACTTTGAACAAGATAATGAGAGCACACTGTGCAGCTCTGACTCAGAATCTGAGACACCATCAAGTTCTCTTCTTCTATAACCTTATTTAACTTGTTTGTCTAAGCCAAATCCCTGGAAACAATAAACAGATCTCTCAAAGGGCCAGCCTCCTTCCAAATAGGAGTTTAGACTCAGTGGACCTTCCTATGGCAAGAAAATACCTGCAGAAAGACCTGCCAAGAGAACGATAAATTAAACAGGGCAGAGGTAATCATAAATAGAAGAAAAATGCACTTTAAATAATTGTTACTAGAGATAGAAACAATGGTCTCAAAGCACACATTCAAACTCTAACTAAATTTGATACACTTGAATAAGCCCACTTGAAGCCAATCAATAATTGCCTTGGTGAAATAACAATTATCAATGATTTAAAATTTAAGTAGAATTATTTAATTTTATAAAAAGTTACTTTACACAATCTTAACAAAATGAAAACATTTTAAAAGCCATATAATTTAATTTCATAAGTTTATAGAGAAGAGTACTGAAGCTGGTTAGAAAAATCAAGTTAATAAGAGTAGTTAACAACAAAATTGGAAGCTGTGATTATGAATTTGAATTTATGGTATTACTCTCTACTATCTCTTGGCTTAAAATTATAATGTTATTTTAAATGACTTTATTTTCCAATTTGTATTACCACAATCTTTCTTCTAAAGATAAGAATGTATATGGGCATATAGTAGGAAAAAACAGAGTGACATTAAGATAATTTCAGAAATTATATTGCTTTCTATAAAAATTTTTCAAATAATATTTTAAATAAAATTTCAAGATTAAAATAAGATCTGAGTAGAACTCCACACCATCAAATTGGTTTTAACTGATCAACACTTAAGTGCA
>NW_012149319.1:1053932-1055117 GCF_000956105.1 Propithecus coquereli
TATTTTTTTTTTCCTTTATGGCACAGCATAGGAAAATAGTCTAGTGTTGGATCATGAGACGTGGAGAAAAATTCCATTTCTGAAAATAAACATGTGATCTTAACTAAATAATTTAATGCTTCTTGATTGCTGCTAAGTTTCTTTGAAATTCCTAGCGTACTCTAAGTCTATACTGAATCAAAATTCCAATCTCTGTGCAGAGAAGAAAAATGATTCCACATTTCTCTCTTTGGTTAGCCAAAACAGGGTAATCATTTAATCACAGTGCATCCACACATACATTGTAGTAAGACATTTTATACATATCCAGTAGGAATGTTGAAAAAGTTCTAAGTCAAGGCACGTTTTATTTCACCTGTATATCATCAGTGACCAGTACAGCACCTAACATTAAAAACATATTTGTAGAATGAATGAATAAATAAATAAGTTAAAATGATTTATGAGATTCTTTTTCCTTCTCTTCTTGTTTGCCCTTATCCCATGATTATCATGACTCCACCAATTTTACTTCTGAATCCCATCCTTCTCTTGTCCTGAACAAGACACATTTTACATCTTCTACTTCAATGTGGGAAATGAAGAAAGAAAAAGGTGAAAATTGTTTCATGAGAAAGAAGGGATTTTGGTGTCATGATGCTAAATGAGAAAAAGTAAATATTAGCAAAAAAATCTTACTGATTATTTTTATGCAATAGAAGTTTTAGTAAAATAAATATATTACAATTTCAATACTTTTTTTTATCTTTTTAAAAGCAAAAAAGCAAAAGAGGGTTTTTTTAAAAAATTTAATTTTCTAATCCCTAATGGTGATACTTTTACTAAATCATTCTTAGTCATAATTACCTGTTGAAAGACTTATAATACACTTAAACTTATCAAACATAAAAGTCTCTAACTTAGTAACAGAGGGTATTAAGAGCTATCATTTTCTGAGTTGGCATATAAAAGTTTTGGATTCTATTTTAATTTTCTAAAGAATGAAATCACCACTTTAAATCAGTCATGCATTTCAGACAGCATCATTATCATAATACATGTAACAATGATGAACAATAGATCTTTTATCATCTTGGTAATAAGAAAGTGATTCATTTTTATTAAAAAGGCAATTTATGTAATTTAGCAATTTAAAAATTTAAATGCTCTTGAAAATAAACAATAGGATAAAATTAATTTTCATTT
>NW_012149319.1:1068483-1069717 GCF_000956105.1 Propithecus coquereli
TTTGTTTTTTATTTTGTAATATTATGTGGGTACAAACACTTTGATTACATAAATTGCCTTTGCACCACCAGAGTCACAGCTACAAGCATGCCCATCCCCCACACCCATTAAGTATGAATTTACCCATCCCCTCTTCCCTGTCCCACTAAAAGGTGAAGTAAATATAGCAGGTGTACTTCACACTATATCACAGTTTCAATTAAAAGTAACAGAGAAAGTATGAAAAGCTTGTTTAGCAACTTATATCTACCATTTTACAGAATAAAAATAACAAACAGAAGGCCTTTAATAAATAGTTATTAGGCAATGGTTTTCAAAATAAATCCTCAAAGGAAATTACTCTACATCAGACCCTGTGCTAGGAGCTTTTAAAATGTGTTGGTTTTATTTAATCCTTAAAATAAACTATAAAAGTAAGTGCTATTTATTCCCATTTTTGTAGATGAGGGAACTGAAGTGCTGAAAGAAAATGTAACTTGTCTCATGTTCTAAACCATATTGGACATGCAGATATAGTTCATATACAGTGGACAGAAAGAGTCCAAAGGCTTTTTTTATCACTCTAGTGGAGGGCCAAAGGTTTGAAGATAGCTATTTTTTAGTTCTGTGAGTCCTTTAAAGGAAGGAAGCCAGGAAGCACCATTAAGAGAATGTTTATGTAGCATCTGTGAAGGCAGTAAGATCGTTTTGTGACCATCTGCTGATTGGGCAGCCTTTTATATAGAGAATTTCCTATGGGAAGTAAATAAAACCTCCCAGGAGTCCGGAGCCAGAAAAAAATTAAAAGCAAAATTGATCACCTAGCCCTAGGAAATAATGGAAACACAAATATCGCTGAACAGAAAACTAGAAAGCTATTTGTAGGGGAAAAAAGAGCTGCAGCAATGAAAATGGCAGGTCATGGAGAGCTCGATGAACATGAAATCATTCAAAAGAGAAAAGAGCAAAGTGTGTAGTAATACATGGAAAAAGCTAGACTGTGGAAGTGAGCAGCCAGTTTGAGTTAGAGGATAAATGGATATCAAGTTGCAAAGGGAGTCTGTAAGACTTCTGCAAATTACATAAGAAAACTAAATTAAAAAACCTTACTTAGATATATATATAGCCTTCCTAGATTAATAAACTATTAATATTACTACTGAGACATAATCAAACGGCCTATGTATACTCACTGTTTTTGTTTATATGTATTATATAATTAGTTCTGTTTTAATTTACTTATAAATTTACACAT
>NW_012149319.1:1070402-1074512 GCF_000956105.1 Propithecus coquereli
GGCCCAGGTCTTGTATTCTTAAACAGCTTTTTTTGGAAACAAAGATCTTTTTGTAGAAGGGCAGGTTTTGAATCTAGGTGGTACCATCTTCGTAAGTTTGTATTAGGATACATCTCTCTGTACCCCACTACCTGCTCATTAGGGCTCACAAAAAGGGAAACTGAATACCGGGCCTGCATTAAACAGAACACAGATTTTACAAAGGTTAGTTCTAGTATGGACGTGAAAATATAAATTAGAACACATTGTGTTTTACAAAGTACTGTCCGACCTCATGCCACTAAATTTCTCCTCAAGTTTTAGTTATGACAGTTAATGCTTTAGCTACTCTATTTGATAGAGATGCATTATAAATCACAATCAATCAAGTTCTAAGTAGTTTTTAAAGCTCTCTTGCTCAATAACTCACTGTACCACATTGATAGCCCTTGATTAATTTAATTACACACTGTAACTTTCATACAGCTTTCATAAAACTACAATTGTAGAATATTCACAAAGTAAAAGAAATTAAATGCAAAAATATAAGGTAAATAGTTCAAGAATATTGATAGCATTATACTACATAATACTCTATGAATAATTCTAAAAATATCCAGGGAAGACATTTGTGTGGCTGAGTTAGAACATAATCTAAAAAAAAAGTTCAATAAATTTTACTTGCCTCTCAACATATTTGAAAAATGTAAGTCAAAACATCAACCTGTAGTTGGGTGGAGCATGAAGGCCAAACAGAACCCTCCAGTGTTTGTTCCCCCTCAGGAAAACCAAATTCAACCACTATCCATGCAAGAAGACCCCTTCAGAAGAACCAAAAATCAGGTGAGTGCTCACAGTACCTAGTTTTAACACTATATCAAGGAACAAGGCACTGAAGGGGGCAAGAATGACGATCTTGCATTGCCTACATCACCCTTCCTCCATCCCCTGGCAACACTGCACCAGTACGTTAGGTGGAGAGAGAATCTGTGTGCTCAGGGGAGGAAGAGTGATGTGATTGTGGGACTTTGCATTGAAACTCAGGGCCACTCTGTCACATGGGAACATAACACAGGGTAGTATTCTGTCGGCTCCCACGGAGTGAGGATTTAGAACAGCTTGGCTAGAGTGGAATCCCCTGCTTTAGTGGTAGAAACCTGAGTTCTGGCTAGTCCTACTACCAGCCGAAGAAAGTGGCCTGGGGCCAAGCATAAATTTGTAAGGCGGTCAGGCTGCAAAGACTGCAGTCCCTGGGCAAGTCCTGCAGCTGTGCTGGCTCACGGCCAGTGGACTTGGGGTGCATGTAACCCAGTGAGACACCAGCTGTGGTTGCCAAGCCAGTGCCTGTTTTACCCCTCCCCCAACTACAGGCAGTGCAGCTTGAGGAGAGTCGAGAGCTTTATATAAGGTATACCCTTCAAAAAGCAACCTATCCTAATTAGAATACAAGAGTTATCTGATTCTTCTAAGGTCTTTATTTAAACCACCCCCCAACCCTGAAAAAAAAAGATAAAACAGAACTCTGTGAGAATAATTAAGCCCTGTTAGGTCCTAAGGAGCTCATTATTAAGGCAGCAAAACTTACTTAGATGGTAATATGGCAGCCTGTTAATTTGGTCCCCCTCACAGTCTAAAATACTTTAAAAAACAAAAAGAGAGAGAAAGACAGATTTCTGGGCTCATTTGGGCTCTTCAATCCCAAAATAGTATTCTCTCCTATTTTGGAAGTCCTCTTGGGAAAGGACTTTCCAAGAAAGCCCATAGAAATTCCTTCTCAGCCAACAGGAAGTATCAATTTCCCTATGATGTGATTCTTACCCAAATCTCTGTGCATCCTGGGATTTAGTATTTGATATGAAATTCAATAATCAAAAATATTCTGACTACTTCATTAAGTCACAGTAATACTTGATTGCATCTATGGAGTTAAATGCTTCCTTTCCTCCCCTGTCTTGTGATTTACACTGTCTGAAATTTTTCACATTCTTAGCAAAAATTATGTACATCCTTTTCATTTGACTTTAATACAATAGAGATTCAAGAGTATGCCAGCCTCACTGATCCATTGATTATCTCTACTAACTCTCTTTCAATTTGCTATACTCATTCAAAAATTTGAATGTTTTCCATCCACTTGAATGTTACATGCACTCCTGTGGTTCCCACTTTGAAGTCAATAGGAAAAGCTTTGTGTGAAAGAGATGTCTTAGGGGAATAAAATAATTTAAGTTTTTTCTCAGTTAAACATAAAAAATTTGGCACAGCCCATAAATTTGAGACGTGGTCTGCCCTTTCTTTTCTATTACAAAGAGAAATAACTTTCAAATATAATTTTTCATATTTCTAGTCAATACTGTGAGTATGGTCTGGATGTCTTGATATTATACTTAAAAATGAAAATTGACATTATTTTGCTATACAAAATGGTAATTTGAAACCATCATCTATCTTCTAACTAGATTTAAGAGTTTACTTTTTTCCCCATGTCCTGCTTCAATTCTCATCATTAGTATTTTGGTTAAGTACTTAGACATGTTTTCAATAGAAAACATGAATAAGAGAAAGTAGACACTGTTTTATTCTGTTGCAGGTCTAATTCACTGCAATTATTAGAAATACTATGCTATGACTGCAGCAAGTTTAGGCTTAATTTACTCAATAACAGAAATAAATGGAATAATCATGTCACTAAAATTAAAATTGAATACAAAATATATTAAAAATATAAATGTAATTCATGCACAATACTAATATTAATTATCATTGACCCTTAGGCTATGCAGCATGGTTTCTTTAAGTTTGATATGAAATAAACATTATTTTTATATCTGTCGTTAGCATTTGACATATTATTATTTTCATACTGGCTCAGAACACTTCCTTTGCGAAAAGGCATTAAGTGAGAAAAAAATCTGGAATATTTAAAGTCAAAAGAACCTCAACTGAAGAAGAAATCTGCTCTCTCTGTTAAGTGCTAACTCTCCTTTAAGCATTTTTAGTATGCCAAACATACCATCTGTGCTCAATTACTCATTACTTTGTAATGTCAACATCTGCTTATAAGAAAATACATGCTTGCATATATTAAAGACTTACTTTCCATACAAGAGTTTGAACGTTCTCTATGTCAATCCACATGTAATTCATTCCTCATTCTTGTTGTTCTCTTCTGAATAATGAAAGCTAAAGTACTAGAATGTCAGAAAAGATACTGACAAATCCATGTAAAACAACATGAAGTGAGTACACAAAGAATTAAATTTATGTAATCTTTATGCATTTTGTTGGATATAGACTTAAATTTTATTAAGTAGTCTGTCTGCAAATGTCAGAGATCTTTCTACTAAGTGAGGTATCGCAAGAATGAAAAAACAAGCACCACATGTACTCACCATCAAATTGGTATTAATTGATCAACACTTATGTGCACACATACTACTAACATTCATCGGGTGTCAGGCAGGTGGGAGTGGAGGGGGGGATGGGTATATTCATACCTAATGGTTGTAGTACACACCATTTGGGGTATGGAACCACTTGTAGCTCTGACTTGGGCGGGGCAAAGGCAATATATGTAACCTAAACATTTGTACCCCCGTAATATGCTGAAATAAAACAAAAAGACTTCCTCAACAACAAAAAAACTATTAGCAATGCAAATAAACGGTCCCTTATCAAAAAAAAAGATATCCTTGACCACAAAATTCCATTCACAACTCTGTTATATCCATAACTCAATAAAATTATTTATTTGAATGTAAGAGACCTGCTCACATAATTTTCTCTCCACTGAAAAGCCTTTACTTTTTTTTTTTCCATCAAGGGAAAGCTGAATCTCATTATTGGCACCAAATGAAATGTCACCTCAAGTAAAAACAATTTTCCAATTTGACCCATTTATGTTAATCCTGCTTTTACTGCTCACACTATGCAGTTACATTTTTGTTATTTTATTGGAAATTATTTTTATTTTGTCAATATTACAAATGCACATAGTTGTTATATCAAGTAAAACTAAAAGACTTTTTAATGGACACTAACAACACATTCTTTAGTTCTCACTTAACCTAGACCCTCTTCCAAAAAACAACAATTTACAAATGTTTTATTCATTTTTATCAGGTATTTTAA
>NW_012149319.1:1074562-1078356 GCF_000956105.1 Propithecus coquereli
GATAAAAATTCTATAAGAAATGTATTATTGACATTTCAGAGGCTATAAAACTGAGGCCAACAATCACACAAACTGTAAGGAATGGAGAGGTCTGAGCAGAGGTCTGAGTTTTGAATCACAGTTCCATATATGAACTTCATCAAGTCACTTAACAAGTATTATACAGATCAGCAGTTCTCCACTGGAGTGACTTTGTTCTCCAAAGAACATTTGGGAATGTCTGGAGACACATTTTTTAAAAAATTTTGATAGATTTAGAGGTACAAGTGGTTTTTGGTTACATGGATGAATTGCATGGCAGTGAAGTCTGGGCTTTTAGTGTTCCCGTCACCCGAATAATGTACATTGTACCCAATAGGTAATTTTTCATTCCTCATGCCCTTCTTGTCTCCCCACTTCCATACTAGGTGGTAAATAGTTTGTCTCGAAAATTATCTGGAAACTTTTGACAGATACCGCTTCAATGCCTGAGTGATAGATTTTTGTGACATATGGATAAATTATCAGTCTTTCCAAGTTTTGTAAATTATCTGATAGTCTGAAAGGATTTGGCTATTTCTACTTCCTAAACTGAATTGCTGGGCTTATGACAGAGAATCATTGGCATATCCAATAGTTTTTGTTTTAAGAATGCTCCATAGTATAATCTTTGAAATAGATTTTCAGGGACACTTAGGGATTCAAGTTAATTTAGATTAAATTTTGCCACCTCAGAAAACAATTCAGCTGAGGACAATTGGATGAGAGTACGTCTTCAGTATTTTTCTCTTCTAATTCATCTGCACACACACATACACACGTACACACAGTGATAATGACAAAGACCAGAGTCAATATTGACTTTTTAACCTATAGCTAGGCTGATGTAATTTTACTTTGATTCCAGTTTCAAAAATATTTAACATTTTAAAATAAGGATCTAGAAATTGAGCAAATAAGTTTCCTTATCTTTTTCCATTAAATCAAAATAATTTTAAAAGAAAAATTGTGTTGGTTGAAATGATTTATTACATGATCCTCAAAATAATTGAACTATATGATTTAAATAAAAGATATAATTTGTATTAGCATTGATTTATTGTACAATACACAATTTTTCTACAAAATAACATGCATTTTACATCATTTAGAAAACATGTTAGACCATCAAGTGTTTTACAATCTTGCTTCAAATACTATAAATAATGAATCAACAGCTATATTTAGTTAAAAATAAAAGCACATTAAAGTAATTCTTCTGGCTCAAACAGTTTTCATTGGGAAAATTAAAACTATTCTTAGAATAATATTAACAAATTGACACAAGATTCACACATTTCCAAAATGTTCTCCTTTGTTTTTCACAATATTATTAGAAGTAATTAGATAATTTTTTCCAAATTTTTTGAGACTTTTTTAAAATGCTAAATCTTAAGATTATTTCTCTTGGTTGCTATTAGAAACACTGAGAGTTACTATAGTATCAACCTGATAATTACATATTTTCAAGAGATACTAGAAAATGGAAGGTAACTGTACTTAAAATTATTTAAATTATACTCTTATAAGGTCATCAATTGTTATGCTTTTGGCATATGTATTATTGACATATTTAACATGTGAAAAGAGACGTAAAATTATTAAATAACTCACAAAATCTATACACCCAGGCTTTGAAGACGAATGTGTATCTAGAAATGTATAAATAATTGAATGATTTTAGTGTTATATGACCTGAAGAGTATGCCATCAATAATTGTTGACTGTGAAAACATTGTCTCTAATTCTAAGTCAATAAATTTAGAAGCTTAGATTTGTATAGATATCTCAAAAGGAAAAGCTTCTGCCTTATCTGTTCTATTAACACAATTATTTAAGCTGCGTCTCAAGTGAAATTTGAAGTTATCAGTACAAATTTTCTATTAATCATAATATACCATCCTGCCTTATTTTACTACTTTTTAAATATTTCCTTATAGGCAGAATATACAGAAGTAAGAATTATCTGGGGACAGACAACATAATATAGTTAAGAAACATCTTCCACAGTATTGAAGAAACACTTTTGCACTAACCTGAGCAATTTGTAGACTGACGATTTCAATTATCTTTAGCCCATCTATATGTTTCTAATGAATTAAGTACCCTTTATAACATACCCACCCAAAAGGTGTGGACTGAAGAGGCTTGGCCATTTATTTGAATGGTAAACAAAGAAGACAGGTATGCTAATAAGCTATCCTATCTTCTTTCATCATTAGTTACAGGGAAGAACACTAAATTATGTGAACATCATTTCTCTCTTGACAGATAAGGCTGATAGCAAATTAGTGGTGATGGCTCTTCTTGCAGTATGAAGAAGACGAACTGGTCCAAGAATAGATTGATATGTCAGGTGCCATCCAGATATGAGAGATGTAATGCCAACTATAGCAGTCTATATTTTTGCTCAGGACTTAGACCATTTACGGCAGCTTTTGAGATATAGGGTGCATTTGGGGTTGGTGGTAGATTAAACTTTGTCCAAAATTTTTCTCTGTCCTCCCTCCTGCTACCATGAACTCATCTATGTGACTTGTTTTCTCCAATAGAATTTTAGCAGAAATGATAAAAGCAGAGATTTGAAAAGGGCTTGCATCATTGGTGCCCCTCTGTTGAGCATCACAATGACAATCATATTCCCAACAAGCCAAATACTGCAGAAGCAAGAAAAGCAAGTGGGACAGAGCCCAGCCTACCTAAGTCTGTCTTCATATGCATGAATCCCATCAGCTGAGGACAGCACAGCCTTTCAGCTGAGTCCAGCCAAATCTGCTTCCCTTCAGTTGATCTTCATACTGTGAGAGAGAGAAAAAAATTGTTTTAACACATTTTGTTTTGTGGTGCTTTGTTCAGTAGCATTATGTGTGTATGTGTATGTGTGCATATGTATGTATGTGTGTACTAACTCACATAGGGCTGAAAGTGATTTGAGAACTCTTGGAACAAAAATGTAGGCGTGGGATATAGAATAATTTGTAGGTTAATGACTGTAAAACCATTCAATATATTTAACCCCAGATGCTGTGGGTAAAGAAAAGTGGTAGAAAGGGCAAGATATGCTTGAGAGGATGAATCAGCAATCAATCAACAAGAACAGAGTTCTGAGTAAAGCAGTACAGTCTTAGAAACAATACTGAATTTGAGAACTAGTTTTACATTTACCAGAAACTATAATGTCACTTCAGCATCACTGGAGAAGACCTTTGTATCAGTATGATAAGAAGGGAAATCATTTTGCATGCATTTATATGCTATTTTAAATATTGTAAAAGGACTAAAGGAAACCATGTCTAAAGAATTAAAGGAAAGTATGAGAATAATATCTCACCAAATGGAGAGTATCAATAAGGAGATATGAATTATTAAAAAGCATAGATATCCAGGAATTGAAAAGTATAACATTTAAAACAGAAATGCACTAGAAGAACTCAACAGAAGATTTGAACTGGCAAAAGTCGAGTATCAGCAAACCCGATAATAGGTTAATTAAAATTATTCAGCATGAGGAACAAAAGTAAAAAACTTACATAAACAGAGCTAAAAGAACTGTGGATATCAACATATGCACAATGAGAGTCCCAGAAGAAGAGTAGAGAGAAAAGGACAGAAAGAATATTTAAAAATCACTAGCCAAAAATTCTCAAATTTGGTGAAAACCAGGCCGGGCGCGGTGACTCACTCCTGTAATCCTAGCTCTCTGGGAGGCCGAGGCGGGCGGATTGTTTGAGCTCAGGAGTTCGAAACCAGCCTGAGCAAGAGCGAGACCCCATCTC
>NW_012149319.1:1078406-1085234 GCF_000956105.1 Propithecus coquereli
TAATATATAAATTGCACTTTTAGATTTTGCATGTTGTTTTTCTGAATGGTTATTCACTATGGTTGATGCTTAGCTGTCATCTTAAGAGATTTTTGCTCTCCTGAAGTAATGGAGCAATGGAAGTGGATGGATCACCTGTCCTCCAGAACCTTAGCATTCATCCTCAGGTTTCTCCTTGTTTTGTTGAAGATTGTCTTTTAATAGCTTCCTCAGTGCTTACAAATTATTAATAAAACTTGTCAGTCTTCTCTCATGTCAGGAAAAAAATGTCACAGACTTCAAAATGGGCAAAAGAGTACCCAGCATTGTTTTAGTGGAGTGCTGACCAGTGTTTACCAAAGCCTTCAGGGATTTCCTGAGTTATAGGGGTGTATTCCCTTGAAAGTCTTTCCATTGACTAAATTATTTTATAATTTTGTAATGGTTGAAATCAAAGCGTAGAAAACCAATAGTTGTTCAAATTGTCTTTTCCATAGCAATGAAAATGAGTTTGTCTAGTAGGTAGAGCTACAGTTAATTTCTGCTTGTAAGACAAATGATCCCAAACATCAACTCATAATGCTCTATTGGACAATAATTTTGCATATTATGCAAACATTTTACTATTATACAAATGTATATTAAAATTATCCTTTGAACTGGTTTTAAATGAATGAGCAAAATAAAATCATTAACTTATTTTATATATTCATAAAAGTCACATTGTATCATTTTTTTAAATTTAACACTTAATTGAAAAAAAAAATTTTTTTGAAACAGGGTCTCACTATGTCACCCAGACTGGAATGCATTTGCACCATCTTAGCTCACTACAACCTCAACTCCCAGGCTCAAGTGATCCTCCTGCCTCAGCCTCCTGAGTAGCTAGGACTACAGGCACATACCACTGTGCCTGGCTAATTTTTTTATTTCATTTATTTATTTATTCATTCACTCATTCATTCATTCTTTCTTTTTTTTCTTTTTTTTTTATTTCAGCATATTACAGGGGTACAAATGTTTAGGTTACATTAGAGACAGAGACGAGGTCTCACTATGCTGCCCAGGCTGGTCTTGAACTCCTGGGCTCAAGCAATCCTCCCGCCTCAGCCTCGCAAAGTGCAGGGATTACAGGCATGAATCACTACTCCCAGCCTCAATTGAAAATGTTTTGCTATGGTCTCCCACTAGATTGATAGTTATAGAGATAGAAAATTTTAAGCTGCAAGTCATTTTCTTTCAGTATTTTGAAGGCATTATTTCACTGATTTCTAGCAGATCAGAAACCTTGTATTTTTGCCATCCATATGTCTTTGTATATTATATTTTTAACTCTCTTTCTCTCTCTGGGGCTTTTAGAGTCTTCTCATTTTTCCCAGTGTAAATTTCCAGAATCCACTGCATACTCAGTAGTTCTTTCAGTCTGGAAATTCATATTTTTCTCAAAAATATTCTTTTTTTTTTTTGAATCAGCATGGACTAGTGGTTATAAGTGTAAACATTAACATTACACTGCTTATTATATTTTTTAATTTCTGTAATCATATTCTAAATTTCCAAGAATTCTTTCCTTTAGTCTGATTTTCTTTCTCAATGGCAATAGTCCTTTCATGATAGAAATGCACTATCCAAAGCTATGACTAGGATAGGGATTGTACAAAAAAAAGCAGACACAAAGACTCAGTGTCAAGAGGAAATTCATAATTTGCAGGACATGTAAAAATGCTCATTTTGGCTACAGTATCTGGAAAGAGAAGTGGTAAGAAATGGGGATGAAGAGATAAGATGTGGCCAGATACTGAATGAGTTATCCTCTCTGTTATGTTATTATCCCTGTAGTTTCTCGGTCAACTTATTCTCTATCATGGTTTGTTTCCTCAACACAATTTCATCTTATTATGTTTTTCCTTCCTTAAAATTTAGTATTAAACATTTATGTTCTGCTTCTCCAAGCTCAAGATTTCTTCTTAGTACACTTATCCTACCCTCCAAAAAATGTTTTCTATTTGAGAACAAACTTTCACCACTATCCCTTTCAACAACCCCCAGCCTACACCCCAGCTTTGTATTTTCTGGCACTTACTGAATATTCTAGCACTTATACCAGTTTTGTGTGTCACTAACAATGTGATCAGGCGAATTACTTTAACTCCCTGGGCTCATTTTCAACATCTGTGAAATATGGATAATAATTCTCACCTTACAAGATTGTTGGTAGTATTATATGAGATAATGGGCATTACATTAACACATGATCAGAACCACCATGGATTCTGCACATTGTTTAGTAAAAGATGGGGATAATCAATCGTATTTCCATAACCATCACTGTAATGAAAATAGAGAGTTCACAGCGCAGGTCCATTTTGAAACAGATTTAGAAAATGATGGTTCCATTAGCACACAGTGCTGAAACTACGTAAGTCATTTTTTTCTTTTGAAATGTCTGTACAACAGTGGCAGGAGCCCAACACGTAAAGGCTGTGAAGAACCTTAGAAACTATCCTGCCTAACCTCTTTTATCACCGTTATGTTCTATACCATGCAATTTAGCAACTAATTATATACTGTTTTCATCTTTTCTAGGTTCAATTGTATGTCAATCTTGTCTTTTTAATTCTTTAAAGACAGGAGACCGCATAATCTTTATTTCTCTGTCTCTGAGTGCTTTGCAGAATATTATCTGAGCGCGTTAGTTAAAATAATATTTATTAATTAGCAGGTGATAAATACTCATCTGAATTTAATAGAAACAATACACTGTCCTCTCTTTATGGGCAGGTAAATGTTCATTCTGTAGTCTAAGGTATGCAGGTGTGGAATATTTCTGTTGGTAGGGAAAGATTAGTCTGACTTTAGTGAAAAAATAGTTGTAAGTCATTCAGTTCAAAGAAAAGTCCTGTGTGTTCTTTTGGAACAGATCATAAAAATGCTATTGTTGTCCTCCTCGAGGCCAGAGTGATGGTAGCAGTGGCAGTCACCAGCCAGTTTAGTTGAGTCCAGCAGATAGATGACCTCATTAGCAACATTTGCAATAGTCAGCATGAGGAGAGACCTTGGAGAAAGAAATTGTGGGAACTGTTCTAAGCATTTGTCATCCTGAGAAACTCTCAGAAAAATATCGAAAATCATTTGGGTGGATGAGTAATTTCTGATGATGACATCGAAAGAGTCCAATGACATAATTATAAGAATATAAAATTTTATATCTATAGCTGTCTATTTCTATTAACTATAGAGAAATTAATGGATGTACAGTTTTCATCCTGGTGTTTTTCTCATACTGTGATAATATGAGGATGTTCATTTGTTTTTAAACATGGTATCAAAAATTGCATAATATTCTATTGAGTAGACTATTACCACTAACAAAATTTGTTATTGCGAAAATAAGTTATAACTAGGTCATTGATTATATTAGTAAGTAAAAGTTTATGCGAAATTTTGGGGTTCTCAATACGTACAGAAAATGGTTTTCTCACAAAAGTAGATTGTTTCAATTTTATTTTGTCTACTATGTATGAAAATACCTAGCCTTCAGAACTGTGACAAAATAAATTTCTGTTATTGAAGTCACCCAGTTTATGGTATTTTGTTGTGGCAGCCCAAGCTTACCTGCACTAGATCTCTAGCATTTTAGCCTTCTGACTTGAACTGCAAAGTTAGCTCTTCCCTGCATTTCCAGCCTGTTAGCCCATCTTGCAGATTTGAGACTTTCCAGCCTTTGTAATCATTCCAGCCAATTACTTCAAATAAATATCCCTCTCTCTATATATGCATCCTATTGATTCTGTTTCTTTGGAGAGCCTTGACTAATACAAATAAGTTATAAAGAGAAGTAGAAGGAGATAACTGAAAGGTCACTGAAACCACTGTGAAAACCTTGCATTTTAAGTTGAGAAGCTCAGCATTCACTCTAAGAGCTCTGAAGAATTATTTTCAACCATTCATATTTGCACATATTTTTTCTAGCAGAAGCAGGCCACTTACCATTCCCAAATATCTTGTGTATAAGCAATTTATGACTGATATTTTATGTGTTTTTGCCTCTATCCAGGTTTTATTTTTCTTATTTCTCCTTCACCCAATCATCAGATCTCCTTCAAATGGTAGTCTTTTTCTAAGACTTTTGATCAATTCTCTGAAATAATTTTTTCTTTATTTTACTTTATCATGTAGCCTTCTGTTCTCTCTCCCCCTCTCTCTCTGTACATGTCTATCTATGTATTTCTCACTTCCACAATAAATTATATTACTTTTGTAATGTACCAAGTTTTAGTTTTCTTATCTTTTTAATATTTAGAGAATGACTCAAACATCCAATGATTCTTGAACTAGAGTAATGACAAGCTCTAATTAAAACTTCAAGAACAAATTCAGTTAGTTTCTAACATAATTAAAGTTATTTGACTTTGGGGAGTAGGATGGGTTGGCATCTGAAGAGAGAAAAGGCAGGAAGATCTGTTAGGAATCCAAGAGATGAGTCCAGATAAGACTTACTAGAAGTCTAAACCAAAATAGTAAAGAAAATGGAAAAGGTAAGAGGAACTTTCTGAAGTTGGAGTAAAGGACTCTGTGACAAATTAATTGTGGGATAGAAGGTTAGAAAAGGAATCAAATCAAGAATGATTTATGCTTAGGTGACTTCATGCCTTTATAAATATTATTCCTTCTGACAAGGAAGCTCTCTTTCTTTTCCCATACCCCTTTTTCCTGACAAATTAAATTCAAGATCAAATTCAGTAGTCCTCTCTTCTAACACCCACTCAGTTTGAGTTTAGAGCCATCTTCCAACACATCAAATTTGTTTCCTGTTAGACTTATATGTGTTTCCTTAGCATGTTTTTATAGAATTTATCGTTTAGCATTATAGGTCTGGTTAGTTGTTAAATTACTCCTTAAGGCAAGGCTCAAATTTCATTTGTTTTTGTATCCTCCATAATAGGTTGGCTCCAGGCATAAAATAGTAGAATAAAATAAGACAGAATACCATGTGAAAATGATTAAATGCATAAAAGAATGTGAGTGAGAATGCATCATTAACATAAAAGAAATAATTTGGGAGTAAAAACTAATATGATAGAAATTTTGACTTCCATTTTATTTTGTTGAGTTTGACATGATAAAAAGATACAAGGTACAAGTGTCCAGCCCTCATATTGAACTTAAAAAAAATCCACACTGATATAACAATTAAAAAGGCCTGGGATTTCAGATAGATATAGTTTCTAGAGGGAATAGTATAAGTATAATTTATATCGACACGATGGTTGAAGCAGAGGGAGAGAATGTGATTTCTACAAATAAATAGGGAGAAAAGAGTGAATGGTCAGGAATACAGCCTTGATTGATACCTAAACCAAGAATGTCAAAGACAGAAATGCACTAGCCATGATGAGGAAGTTTGGAGAATCAGAATAAAGTAGCCCCAAGGAAGTTGAAAGGAAATATTAATATTGAAGTTTAATTGGGAAAAAATCACTCTAAAGATTTATAATTTATGGATCAGTAGGAATTTTTGAAAGAATTGCTTTTTGGTAGAATGAAGATATTGCATTTTCTCTTTTGGTTAAAATCAAATCACTTTTCATTGGAAAAATAACATAATCATATAACAGAAAATATGAAATATGAAAAAAAGGAAAAATATCCCCAATCCCATAACTTGTACATGGATCTATTTATTTGATCCATTTCTGTCTCATAGTCTTGAAGTTATTCGAAACACATCGTGGTGGCAGACTCTAATGTATTTACAGTATTTTTCCTGTACCTTTTCTATGTTTTGATATGTTTAGATACACAAATATTTATCATTGTGTTACAATTGCCTATTATAATTCAGCAAAATAACATGTTGTACAGGTTTCTAGCCTAGGAGCGATAGACTATGTATGAATCCAGCGGTCCCCAATCTTTTAGGCACCGGAGACCATTTTCGTGGAAGATAATTTTCCCATGGACGGCAAGCGGGGAGATGGTTTGGGGATGATTCAAGTGCATTACATTTATTGTGCACTTTATTTCTATTATTATGTTGTAATATATAATGAAATAGTTACACAACTCACCATAGGTTGGGGATCCCTGCGCTATACCATATAGCTTAGATGAGTAGTAAGCTCTACCAGTCAGATTTGTGTAAATATACCCTATGACTATGGTCCCCAACCCCGGGGGCGCCTCCTCCAGCAACTGGGCCGCACAGCGAGAGGCGAGCGCGGGCAAGCGAGCAAAGCCCCACCTTCACCCACAAACGCTCTGCTGCCCGTCACTGCTGCATGAGCCCCACCCTCCATCAGTTCAGCAGCAGCATCGTGGCATCAGACCTTCGCAGGAGTACAAACCCTACTGAAAACTGCTCATGCAAGGGATCCAGGTTGCGCGCTCTGAGGTGGAGCCGAGGTGGTGACCTCCATCCCACTCCCTGTCCTTGGAAATACTGTCTTCCATGAAACCGGTCCCTGCTGTCAAAAAGATTGAAGACTGCAGCCCTATGATGTTGGCACAATGACGACATTGCCTATGATGCATTTCTTTGAATGTATACCTGTCTTTACATGACGCTCGACTGTTTATACATTGTGGAATAGGTAAATCTGTGCATTAACTCACATAGGCATCATTTTTGCAGTAAAAACATTTACCATCACTCTCAGTATTTTTCAAGAGTAAAATATCTCATTAACTGCAGTCATTATGCAATAATTGTGACCTTTTGATATCCAAAGCTGAGGGTCCAGTTAGGTTGTGCCTGGACGCCTGATCCTACCTTTTATACATAAGCAAAGATATAAAAGCTCCCTGTTATGTGGACTTAAATGGACTGTGAAATTTAAAAACCGTTTT
>NW_012149319.1:1086895-1087967 GCF_000956105.1 Propithecus coquereli
AAGAAATAAATTCCTAGAAACATACAACCTACCAATACAGAATCATTAAGAAATATAAAATCTGAACAGACCAATAACAAGAAACAAGATTGAATCAGCAATCAAAAACCTCCCAACAAACAGAAGCCCAGGACCTCATGTCTCCGCTGGTGAAGTCCACCAAACATTCAAAGAATTAATAGCAATCTATCTTAAACCATTCCAAAAAACTGAAGAGGAAGGAATAATTCCAAACTCATTTTACGAGACCAACACCACCCTGACACCAAAGCCAGACAAAGACACCACAAAAAATGAAAATTACAGGCCAACATGCCTAACAAGCATACGTGGAAAAATCCTCTGCAAAATACCAGCATACATAATTAAACTGTTGCTGGCTATTTTTACTCCTGTGATTCTTCAGTCCAACAAGTCATACAAGTCCCATAAGCCTTCATTTATTTCAGATGCCACATTTTGCTCATTATCAACTTTCGACCAGATTCATATCTAACGTTTCTCTTACAGCCATCTCTTCTTTGTTGCGGTATCATTACTTTAATAGGTTACTAAAATGGTCTCCTAATAATTGTCCCTGCTCCCATTCTTTCATGAGACTTGAATCAGATCAGCCCACCAAAGTTTGCTAATATTCAAGATTGGTGAGAATAAGAACTTGTAATTGATTTAAGTTATATTAACTAATAAAAGATAAGACACAAACAAATGGATACCATTCCCAGTATTTAACCATCTTCCTATTAAAGCAGGAACAAATTCAGTGGTCAATGCATGAAGAGAAATACATGAGATTAAAAGTTAAAACTAGTAGTTGAGATGGATAGTAAAAGCATAAAATAAGCAGCACAATTGAGTTTAATTATAATGTGATGAACAACTGAAGAATTCTACTTAATTGCATGAGGAATTATAACAAAGAAGGTGGTCAAATATTCTGCACCTCTACAAAGTATCAGGTTCAAGGAAATGCATGAAAACGCATTCTACTAAGTGAGGTATCCCAAGAATGGAAAGACAAGCACCACATGTACTCACCATCAAATTGGTATTAACTGATCAACACATAAGT
>NW_012149319.1:1097512-1119343 GCF_000956105.1 Propithecus coquereli
TGATAGAATAATTTTAGCAATCAGTAATAGAAGGAAATTCAAGTAAGTCACAAATATATGGAAATTAGACAACACAATTCTAAATAATCAATGGATTCAAGAAGAAATCACAAGGGAAATTAGAAAATATTTTGAGGTGGTTGGAAACGAATACAAAATATAACAAAAGTTATGACATCCAGAAAAAGCAGTGCTTAGAGGAAAAATTACAGTTGTGAAACCTACAGTACAAAAGAAGTTCTCAAATCGATAATCTAACCTTCTACCTTAAGAAACTAGAGAGAAGAAAAGCAAACTGATCTCAAAGCAAGAAAAACAAGGGAAATAATATAGGTCAAAGTGAAAATAAAGTAAATAGTAAAACAATAGGGAAAATCAATATATTTTCAAATGAATAATTTTGACATTTTTAAGAAAGAGCAAGACCAGGGTGGCAGAGGGAACAAAGGTGGAGTAGAAGGAGATGAGTTTAAGAGCTGGGTGATGTCATAGGTTTTGGGATGTTGTAAGTAGTTTAGATTTTATTCTACTGTGATGGAAGTAGGTTGGAAGAAAGGCATGGTAAATCATATTTTGTGGGATATGATGGACTTATATGATTTAAAAGTTAGAGTTTGAATGAACATAAGGGGCAAGAACAAAGTTGTGAAGCTATTGTGGTAGCCAAGGTAAGAAATAATAGTGTCTGAACAATTCAAATAGCAGAAGTGATGAGACAGGGCCAAAGCTGCCATTCTCCATAAGGAATGTTAAGAAAGGAATAAAGGATAATTCTTAGGTTTGGGACCTAAGCACATTGTTGAATGGAGTGGAAAAATCTTGGGTATGAGAAAGTTTTGGAGAGAACGTTAAGTTTCAGATGTCTAGAATTATTTTAGTAGAAATATCAATTAGGAGATCATTTTAGTAGTCTGGGCTACATGTGATGATGGCTAACTGTAAGACTTAGATTGGTGCCAAAATTCTGAATGTCATAGAATCAGAAGAAGAAAAACATTTTTTGGAAAATTCTTACTAAATTCCTGGCCAAAGAAAACTATTTTATATTTGATATTCATAAAAGAAAAATGGATTGGTTAGTAGTCTTTCTGGATGTTGAAATTCTTGAAGGAAGGCATTGTGAGTTATTCATTTCTGTTTTTTGTCTCCAACACAGTATATATGAAACAGTAAGTTTCAATAAGTCAGTATTAAATAATTTAAAAGAAGACACATGTATAAAGGAATAGATTCTATTATGATTGCCAATACAAGAGCTTTCTTTGCATAATTCTTTTATAATTCCATATACAATTCAATGCAGTTGCAAGGCTTTCTGATAACCTTTTAATTTTTTTCTACATTAAATTTACTTTAATTGAAATTTGTAAAGATAAGAAACTTATATTCTGTGAGTAGAAAACTAGAATATTCATATTCAATGGCCAGAAGCATCATAGGTAACACTTAAACATTTTGCTTCCTTCCTGCAGGAGTCTTCTAAGAGTAATCAGCTCTCATAAACTTTGAATGTAGTTATTATGTAAATATTTTACCTCCATGATTTTTAGGAGATACAGTACACAGGAAATTCACAGTATTCAATTTTGGGAGCTATGGAAATAATAGTAAGGTAATGTTTTCTGCTGTAGTGTCATGTTTAGTTAACTCTAATAGTAAAAAGAAAATTAAGGTATGTCAAGGAAAATCTTAGATTTAAGTCTGTTATCCATCTTGAATTAATTTTTGTGAATGGTGAGAGATGGATCCCATTTCAATCTTCTACATGTGCCTATCCAATTTTCCCAGTACCATTGATTGGATAGGGATTCTTTTCCCCAGGGTATATTGCTGTCTACTTTGTCAAACATTAGATGGCAATATGTGAATGGTTTTATATCTGGGTTCTCTGTTTTGTTCCATTGGTCTATGTCTCTAGTTTTGTGTCAGTACCATGTTGTTTTGGTTACAATAGCCTTGTAGTATAGTTTAAAGTCTGGTAAAGTGATGCCCTTCAGATTGTTCCTTTTGCTTAAGGTTGTTTTGGCTGTTCAGGCTCTTTTCTGATTCCAAACAAAGCGTGGAATTATATTTTCCAGATATGCAAAAAATGGCATTGGTATTTTGATGGCAATTGCATTGAATCTTTAAATCATTTTTGGTAGTATGGACATTTTAATAATGTCGATTCTACTGATCCTTGAGCGTGATGTATTATTCCAATTGTTTGTGTCATCTGAGATTTTTTCCTCAGTGAGTTCTATTTGTAGAGATCTTTCACCTCCTTGGTTAACCATATTCCTAGGTATTTTATTTTGTTTGTAGCTATTGTGAATGACATTTAGTCTTTGATTTGGTTCTCAGCTTGCCTGTTGTTGGTATATAGGAATGCTACTGATTTGTGTACATTGATTTTGTAACCTGATACTTTGCTGAATTTATTTATCAATTGCAGGAATCTCTTGGCAGAATCTTTGGGGTTTCTTGATATAGGATCATATCATCAGCAAAGAACGATAGTTTGACCTCCTTTTTCCCCATTTGGATACCCTTAATTTCCTTCTCTTGCCTGATTGCTCTGGCTAGGACTTCCAGCGCTATGTTGAATAGAAGTGGTGACAGTGGACATCCTTTTTTTGTTCTGATTCTGAGGGGAAATACTTTCAACTTTTCCCCATATAGTATGATGTTGGCTATAGGTTTGTCATATATGGTTTTATAATTTTTAGATCTATGCCCATTTTGTTAAGAATTTTTATCATAAAAAGGTGCTGAATTTTGTCCAATGCCTTTTCTGCATCTATTGAGATGATCATATGGTCTTTATTTTTAATTCTGTTTATGCGGTGAACTATATTTATGGATTTATATATGTTGAACTGTCCTTGCATCCCTGGAATGGAGCCCACTTGGTCATGGTGGATTATTTTTTTGATGTGATACTGAATTTGGTTTGCTAGAATTTTATTGAGGATTTTTGCATTCATATGCATAAGGGATATTGGTTTATAGTTTTCTTTTTTGTTGTGTATTTTCCTGGCTTTGGTATCAAGGTGATATTGGCTTCATAAAAAGAGTTAGGGAGGATTCCTTCCTTCTTGATGTTATGAAATAATTTCTGCAGTATGGGTACCAATTCTTCTCTGTGGGTCTGTTAAAATTTGGCTGTGAAACCATCTGGTCTGGGACTTTTTTTGTTGGAAGATTTTTTATTGCTGTTTCAATTTTGTTGCTTGTACTTGGTCTGTTCAGTAGTTCTATTTCTTCCCTATTGAGCCTTGGAAGGTTGTGTGTTTCTAGGAATTTGTCCATTTCCTCAACGATTTTATGTGCACAGAGATTTTTATAGTATTTACAGATGATACTTTGTATTTCTGTGGTATCAATTGTAATATTAATATCTCCTTCATTTTTAGTTGAGCTTATATGGGTCCTTTCTTTTCTATTTCTAGTGAAAGGTTTGTCAATTTTGTTTATCTTTTCAAAGAACTAACTTTTTGTTTCATTAATCTTCTGTATTATTTTAAGAAAAGAAAAATTTGAAAAATAGAATATGTATTAAGAACAAGGAAGTTCACTTGAGGTTATAAGTTCTTTTGTTGTAGACATGACAATGTTGTGTGCTTGAAAAGTTCTTTTCAAGTTGTTATTTAGCACATACTTTTGATCTGTAAATAAAAGCTAAGAAAGAAACCTTGTTAAGTCTGATTTCAGAATCAGACTGAAATAATAAGATACTATTCATTGTCTGAAAAATAATACCCATGTAAAACACTTACAAACCTGAAGCTGAAGTAATTTTTATTTTTGTTACCTTTTTAAGTGCATGCCCAGATAAATGTAGTGGGTTATCAAAAAGAGGACCTGTATGTCTCTTAGAACTCCTGGGAAAGGAAGAACTTGGAACGAATGGGTGTTTCTTATCCCAAGATTTCTGTAACAGAGACACACCAAACTGAATATATCCACTCTGAACTCATGCAATCAAATTTCAACTGCATTCTTTTTGTCCCTCAATGGGAATATTAGCCACCATTTTAAAATTATTTACCATATACCAGGCAGTCCTACATGTCACTGCATTTAATCCTTGAGTGATGGATCTTGGTATCCTCATTTTGCAGAAGTAGAAAATAAAGCCAGAAATTTTAAATATCTTGCACATGATCAAATGGTTAGGTAAGGCCAAAATTCCTAGGCAGGTCTGTCTGACCAAAAAATAAAAATACTTTTTTCATTATTTGACACTACCTTAAACTATTTTTAACCCTGACTGATGGTTTATCTTGTTATCCACAGCAGCTATTTCAAAACTTAACCTACTCTCTTTCAGATCCTTAACATCCCCCTTCACCTCACTCTAGGCAGAGGATTTTTTACTCTGACCAAAATCAAATCTTTCTGTCAACTTCCCTCTACATAACCTCAAATTACCTGGCATTCCCAAGCACTTTCTCATTCTGAGTTTTCTTATACCCAACTTATCTGCCCCTCATTTGTGAGGATTGTCCTTAAGGTCAACAATGACTTCTCTGTCCCTAATAACCTTTACCCCTCTGAATGTTTTCATTTGGTTTCTCCCAGAAGCAGACTCCAAGGCAGATTTGAGTTTAAGAGCACAAGACATCTATTTTGTCAATGATTTCAAGAAACACTAATAGGGTCACATTAAAAGAGAAGACGGTCAATAAAGCTTTTGTTATCAGGCAAGTTTTCTCTGAGAGTAAAGTTAAGCATGCTGGGAAACTGGCATAGCCAGTGTAGAAAATGTTCCTCATATTTATTCTACCCAAGGCTGGAAAAAGCTGGAGTATTTATACACTGAGTCCCATTAACTATTGGAGGAAAATTCTATGGCACTGCTAGCCTGTGGTATCCTCTCAAGCAAAGTAATGCAGGTGCTGGAAGTTGGAATTTGGGCAGCCATGCACTAATCTGGTAGTGGGAGAGGAAATGGGTACAGCACTGACAGTATGTGTCTATGCTGTTTAAAAATATTTAGTGTTTGTAATTGATTGTTTTTTTAAATAAAAACTCTTTGTTTCCCTTTCTGCTTCTCTAGTCATTCCTTTATTTTCATATCTAAATTCTTTTCCTATTCCCATCACTTAAATATTAATATAAATATTTTTGAAGACTGTTCATGATTCTTCTAATTTCAGTTCTCACACTTTGCAATCTCTTGGTTTCTATTAATATTAAACCAGTGCAGATGACTCCCACAATTCTTAACCCTTTTTTCTTGTCCCAGGATGCAACCTTACATTTTAAACTGACACTTAGGGCCCTCCCTCTACATTTGACACCTCAGGCTGTCTAAAATTGAGGTGACAATCTTCCTTAGAAAAACTTCATCTTTGAAAAACTGCTCAGTGTTCTTTCAAGATGAATTGTCAGAAAAATCTTTAACACATCTATTTATTTGCCCCAACATTCAATCAGTTATCCTGTCTTGTCAATTCTCTCTATATAATATCTCTTTTCTATTTCTTCCTTTTCAATTTCCAGTTACCACTTTCATTCACATCCAGAAATTTCATTATCCTTGACTCAGACTATTTCAAAAATGTCCAGACTCTTCTTTTTAAAAATTTTCCGTGTCAGCTTCTGCTAAATCAATTTTGTTAAGGCACATTTTTGATACTGGCATTTTGCCACTTAAAAGCCCAAGAGGTTCCCTATTGCTTATAAAATATTGTTGTAATTGAAAGAATATGAGCTTTAGATCATGTAGAATTATTCTAAATTTCTGCCCCAGAGCTTATAAATGTGTGTCATTGATAGAATTATTAAGCTTTGTGGGTTTCAATTTCCTTATCTATAAACCAAGAATAATCATACCTTGTTCACAGTGACGTTATGTTAAATAAGGTTATACACGATGTCTGTAAACCACCCAGCACTATGTCAGCTGTGCTGTAGGAATTCAGTGAATGGATTGTTTTCCCATTTTTTTCAAGATTCACTAGTCCACCGTTAAAACTCCTTTAGAAATTACAGATAGAATATAAAAATTAATGCACAAATTAAAAACAAAGAAATCCAAGAAATATACAGTTGAGTATTCTCTAATTATGAGAAAGAACTTACTAAACATAAAAACAATGAAGAAACAACAGCAACAAATTGATGGCTTGGAGGATACAACTTTTTAATAAGAGATCTGTATCAAAAACACCAGCAATAAAATGAAAAAAACTTTAAATATACTAAGAGTAATAACATATGTACTACATATAACATGCAATAGTTGTTGGCTTTCCTTTACAAAAAGCTCTTATAAATTAACAAAATATAAACATCACAATAGTGAGATTTACAGAAGACCTGAGCTGGTAATTCACAATATAATACATTATCAATGATTTTTAAAAATGTTCAGATTTAGTACTAACTTAAGAGATTTTTCTGTATTTTTCTCTAGAATTCTTACAGTCTCATGCCTTATATTTAAGTCTTTTATCCATCTTGAATTAATTTTTGTGAGTGGTGAGAGATAGGGGTCCTGTTTCATTCTTCTGCATGTGGCTATCCAGTTTTCCCAATACCATTTATTGAATAGTGATTCTTGATGCATAATGCTATAAAATCATGCATGAATAAAAGATCCATTCATAGTCCAAGCTAGAGCATTGAATTTTATTATAACAGAGAACAAAAGTTAATTAATATTATTTTACATTCCATATTACAGCTAAGCATCAAGAAAATATGAATAAAAAAGAATAGTCACAATTTTCTGAAAAGACTATTAAAATAATCTTCTCTTTTCCAAGTGCATTTCTTTGTGAGGACACAATTTCTTCATGTACAAAAACAACATTTTGCCACCAATTGAATTCAGAGGCACACTTATCTTTTGTTAAGTCAGGCATCAAAGAGATTTGCAAATCTATAAAGCAATACCACTCTTCTTGTTAAAACTTTTGTTTATTTTGAAAAAAACAGCAACTTCTCAAAAATGTATTGCTTATTTTAACCTGTTGTGGATTTATTACTAATATTTTCATAAATATTTTAAGATAAAAATAATACCCTAGGTCTTCATTTCATTAATTTTGTTGCTGTCTGCTAGACCTGACCATACTAATTCTTACCTCCAAGCCTCAATTTATGTTTTTTCCCTAGCTCAAAGTGTTCCTTATTTTCTCTGCCTAAGGAACTCTATCAATCCTTTAAGATTGACCTTACTTACACTTCCATGTTGACTTCCTTATGTACTCTTATACTATACAGTTCATTCATTCAACGTATATTTATTGAATACCCGTTATTCTGTATTCTGAGATAAAGCTGTAAAGAAAAACAAAAATTCCTGATATAACGGAGCTTACATTCTAGTAGAAGGAGATAGATTTTTTAAAAAACAAGATAACTAAGTACAATATATAATATATTCACTGGTGATAAGTCTTAAGAAAAAAACTAAAGCAAGAAAGGGGTGGAGTGCAGATAAAAACTTTGAATTGCCAAGACAGTATTTACTAAATGTGGTCTTGAAAATTTTCTAAAAGCTACTTTCTCCATGTTCTTTTAGATGCAACCCAGGAATTAGAGCAATTTCTTTTCTTGCTCACTCTTATTTTCTGTACTTTATGTATTCTTTTTGGTTCTTTAAAAGACAACAGATAAAAAAGGGGAAAAAAAAGGTAAGTGCCTGGAGGTGAGGGGCATTGGAATTTTTGACTGGGTTGCTAGGGAAGGTGACACTAAGAAGCTGGCATTTGAGGAAAGACCTGAAGGGGGTGAGAGAGTACGCCGTCCATGGACAGAAGAGTGCTTCATCTGAGGGGGCAGCAGGTACACAGGCTCTGCTGTGCAAACATGCTTGACACATTCATGGAACAGCAAGAAGAGTCAGAGTGGGAGAAGGAGATTGAACCAGGTGAAGAGTCACAGAGGATGAGGTCAAAGAGGTCATGTAGGGACCCTAGACCTTATAGGAACTTAGACTTTGACTCTTAGTGGTTTGGATGTCAATGGAAGGTTTTCAGCACCGGATCTAACTGTATTTTAAAAGGATAACTCCAATATCTGTGTGGAAAACAGACTAGAGTGACAAAGAGAGAGGCACGGCTATAATCAGGAAGCTTGCAACAATCCAGGTGGATCAAGGTGGAAGTAGAGGGGGTCAAGAAGAGTGAGGAAGTTATGACCATATTTTGAGACAAATGAGGTATTCTGTGGGATGTATGATAAAGCCGCCAGACAAATAAAGATGGAGTTTCCGTATAATGAACTTCATGTAATTAAATGGGACAACTATGGGTTGAGTAGCTTGATAAATGAGGGGGTGTTGCGGGGTGGTGGGAGTGGGAACTGGGTACAGAGGGAAAAAGACCAAGAGCTCTGTTTTGAACCTGTTAAGTCTGAGGTGTCTAATAGACAGTCGAGTGCAGATGTAGAGGAAACAACTGGACACACATGTTCACAGTTCAGGATAGAGGTAGAGATTGGAAACAAAATTTGAAAAGGGATCTGCACACAGACACCAATAGGATATGAAACTAGATGAGACTACATAAGGAGTGGAAACATATAAATACAAAGATCAGAGGTCTAAGTACTAAGCCCTGGAGCATTCCACTGTTTAAAGGTTGGAGGATCCTAGGAGGAGCTAGGAAAATAAACTAAGATAGAACTGCCCGAAAGTTAAGTGGAAAACTGAGAAACCAAGTGAGGGCCACATCCCAAAGGAAAAAGTAAACAAGACAAAATAAAACCAAAAACTCACAGTATTTTAAGTATTAAAGCTGCTGATGAGTCAAGAAGTATAACTCAGAATTCATACATCCATCTCTGGATTGAGCAATGCAAATGTCAATGGTGACACTAGTAACTCATTTTGATGGAGTACTAGGGGTGAAGACCTGACATGGATTCAAGAGGAAATATAAGCAGATAAATTGGAGATGAGTATAGAAAAACTCTTTAGAGAAGTTCTACTGCAAAGACTCCTAGAAAAATAAGGTAGCATTTACACAGGGAAACGGGGTAAGGAGGGTTTACATTTTTAAAAATTTTTTCGCAAAGGAGAAATTATAGCATATTCGTGAGATGATGTGAAAGATTAAAGACCAAGTAGAAAATTAAAGAAAAACTAATATGCAAGGAATTGCTTATGATTCACTGTAGAATTTAAGCCTAGTGAAAAGGAGACATGGACATGGGAATATAGGTAACTCCCTCCTCATCTGTCAGCACTGAATAACTGTTAAAGGCCAGATCACCTTGTTTGGGTTCTAGCTCTGCCACTTATTAGCAATGTGACTTAGGCAAGTTATTAGCTTTCTATGTCTTACTTTCCTCACCCTTTAAAATGATAATAATTAAAATGATAATAATGATGATAATTAAACCTACCTCAGGAAGTTGGTATGAGAATTATATGAGCTAATATTTGTAAAAGGTTTAGAAGAGCAAGTGCTCTAAATCTGTATTAAATGTATACATACAGACAGGCATTTATAAATACAAAAATAAATAAATTCCTAGAGATCTTCCTCATCATCTGAACTCCTATTGTTCATTTAGTCCAGATAACACTACTGACCATTTGCTAACTGTCTCCTATACCAGTAAGACTTTTGTAACATAAGTGTAGGCCAGACTGCTGAGTTAGAAAGCAACAATTAGAATTGTGGCTCTGGTAATGACCTGCTGCATGCTCAATTTTATTGTAACTCAAACTCCTCATCTGTAAAAAAGAGAGTAAAAATAAATCTATTTCCTAGTGTTTTTGCGAAAGAAATGAAATATGGCATATAAAGTACTTTTCCCAGTAGCTTTTCCCAGTACATATAACCTGGTATATGCTTAATTAAGGATAGGCTCTTAGTATTTTTATGTTGCCCTTAGATTTTGGCAACGTGTCTGGCACTTTGACATGGATGTGCTATGGGAGAGAGTGAAATCCACTGAGATTAAGTTTCTTTCTTTTTCTAGCCTGTCCCATTCTTCTTATCTGTATATCATGTTGAAAGATAAAACTTCGAAATCCTGATATAGGCCAATGAAAGGATTCACATCATAATGAGAGCAACAGACTTCTTAGACAAATAATGATCATTATCAGTGATGGATTCTATAATATTTTTGGCAAGTGAATTGGCACAGTCAAAAACATTTATTGAGGCCAGGCTCGGTGGCTCTCACCTGTAATCCTAGCACTCTGGGAGGCCGAGGCGGGAGGATTGTTTGAGCTCAGGAGTTCGAGACCAGCCTGAGCAAGAGCGAGACCCCATCTCTACTAAAAAAAAAAGAAATAGAAAGAAATGATCTGGACAACTAAAAATATATAGAAAAAATTAGCCAGGCATGGTGGTGCATGCCTGTAGTCCCAGCTACTCGGGAGGCTGAGGCAGGAAGATCACTTGAGCCCAGGAGTTTGAGGTTGCTGTGAGCTAGGCTAACACCACGGCACTCACTCCAGCCAGGGCAACAGAGTGAGACTATGTCTCAAAAAAAAAACATTTATTGATAGCAAAACTATATTAAATATTTGGGGATTTTTGTGTGTGTTTGCGTGGAACAGTTTATATTTGTTGAAGTCAAACATCTACATGTGATCTTAAAAATTTGAAAAAAAAATAAGATTGAATTAATAAATGCGTGTGTGTGGAGATGATGAAATATAAGGGAAACAAAGTACCTACAGAGGTAATCAAGTAGCAGAAAAATAAGTGATTGATAAAAAGCCACTCAACTCTTTGTTTATACAAATAATTAGTGCTAAGAGTCACCATACTCAAAAACACATGGATTAATTGGGCAGTGGCTTCCAGATATACCAGTAGTATAGCCTTCATTCTTCCGTATTGGAGTTTCCTCAATTTCACCGACAGTTTAGAGGGGAAATTCTGAGTTGACTAGGTAATACATAATTAGGAAGTAAAAATGAATTCTTTTAGGTAAGGAGGAAATTTACAATTTTTTTTTTGTTGTTTTTTTTTTTTTACCTAGCTGTCATCTGAAAAGTATTTTCAAGGATTTCTCAAAACTGAAATTCTTCCTTGTATTCATGAAATAACCTTATATTGAGTGACAGTAGAAGGAGAATTGGGAATGAGAAGAATGGGCAGTGTTCTTTATGGAATAGAGATATGAATCAAAAAATAATCCTGCAGTTATTCATTACAGTGAACACTGGATGGAACCATTCCTACAATGGAGAAATTGAAATTATAGCTCAATATAATTAAAATCATCTTTTAAAAATCCTTTTTTCTGAGTAGTAAACAAAAAGAAAAAAAATAGCAACCTGAAGTGGGATTGTTATAAACTTCAGTTGAATTTGATGCAATAGAAGGTAAAAACACGTGTAGTAAACAAACTTGGTTCATAGCTGTATGATATTTGGCAAGGTATGTAAGGTCTTTAAATATTATCTTGTGCATCAGTAAAGTAATTATAACAATATCTTCCTTAAAGGGTTTTCATAAAGATTATAAATGCCTCTAAAGGGTATAACATAGTATTTGGCACATACATGGGTGACTCCATGGATATTTGTTGTTTTTGTGGTCCAGCAAATTAACACAATTCATTTACAACAGAGGAATCCAAGGTAGGTAGGAGTCCACTGGCTCCAACAAGAAAAATTAAGCAGAAGAAATATTTTTCCTCTACTCTTCTGGTAATTAGACCCTGGTCATGTGACCAAGTACAAGTAAATAAATGCCCTGGCCCCATATTTGAATTTTGAAAGAGTGAAGGAAAGGTTCAAGTCAGTTAGAGATATTTGCATAGTACAGTTTGCCCAGGTTGTCAACTGGGCCCCTTCTGCAATGTCTGGAGAAATTTTTGACTGTCAAGACCCAGGGAGTGCTATTGGCATCTAATAGGTAAAGGTCAGTGATGCTGTTAAGCAACCAACAATGTACAGAAAACCCCATATGTCAAAGTCTGGTCCAAATGTCGATAGCGCTTAGGTTGAGCAAGCCTGGAATTGCACAGGTGACAGAGTGGACGATACAGTATCACACAGCAATGGTGTGAGATGGCAGAATGTCTGGCTGTCTGCTCAAATGGCAATGTCCTCAGCAAACGTTTTCTGTGGCAACATTTTGGTACCTTGGATGTGCCCTCCCTCTTAGCATTCCTGCTTGATCTTGGCTCTCTAAGTTTCTATTCATTTTGTAAGCTGTATGGCATACTTTTCCAAAAATTCCTTAATGCTTAAGTTAATGGATTTTAATATGAACCATCAAGAAAACCTGATTAGTACAGATAGCCAATAGCAATTATTATTATCATGATTAATATCATTATTAATAATAATTAAATTTATTAGAGGGAGAATCTAACCTACTTTAAAAAAAAATCAATACCTACTATGTACTAAGTACTTCTTAATTGCCAAGGGGGTGTACACTGATGGTTAATTTATTCCCTAAAGCCAATTTGTGAAATAGGTTCAATGTCTCTGTTTAAGAAATGATGGAACTGAAGCAATACAAAGTCATCCAGCTAATAAATATTAGATCTCAAGTTCAAATCCAGGTCTATTCACCTCTAAACGTCTTTATTCATTAACCAGATCTCTTTTGCTCCCTGGCTTTCCTTATATACATCAGCCAAATCTTTCTTTCTTTTTAGAAACAAAATTCTGCATTCTCTGCACTTAACTGTCTCTTTTCCTCATGTATATTTAATTTCCATTCCACTCTATTCTGTTTTTTTATTTTTAACATTCCATCACAGAATCTCTTCACAAATCACCAGTGGCACTCCAGGTCTCAGATCTGACCAATTCAGCTACTTTGTCCTTCCCAAACTTCTGTTACCCCTCTATTTTCAGGATTTCTCTTATTGCTTGGTCTCCTTCTCATTTTAACTAGCAGGCGCTTTGAACTCTGTCCAACTCTTGAAAATCGGTGCTTATCTGGTCTTCATCTTTGTTTTCTCTCTTCTCATGCCACACACTCTCCCTGGTTACACTGGATGTCATTTTATAATGCATTATAAGTTTAATTTATACTAATACTAATTTAGTAAAGAATTATATAAAAAGAATTTAAATACCATAGTTAAATTTGCAAACCTTCAGATAGCTACCTGGCTGCTTGTCAAATAACCTAAAGAACACCATCCACTTTAAGAAACAAAATTATCTGAACAGATACTTAGCCTCTAGGGGTCTACCTTATCAATTGAAATCATATTATATATTGCCTGCAAGGTTTGGTTTAGAGTTTGCTATAACATATTCTATGCTGCTGTAGCTTAGAACAGCATAATATGAGATTATTTAAATTAAATTATCCTAGTCTGCAATTCATATATGGAGAGAATGGTTTTATTTCCTTGCTTGCATTATTTTTTCCTGCCATGAGACAAAAATTGGTTGTTATTATTACTTAAGGATAGAAAACCAGAAAGCCTGCTCAATTTCTCAGAGAATCCTGTTCTCTGATGCTATGGCTAAAATTATAGCTATACAGTGAGAATTACATACTGAGAACTATAAAACCTGCAGAGACCTAGATATTCCCTGCATTTGCTGGCCTGCAGCAATTTCTCAGAGAATGGGTCATAGTAGGGTAGAAAAATCCTCTCCCTGCATACTACAATTAGAGTGGTTATTCCACAACAAAGAATACGTAGGCTTCTAAAATAACATTTCAATATCCTCTGGCTTTCTAACTATACATATACCATTTTCTTGCAGGCAACCTGTAGAGTGCCAGCATAATAGGACAGAAGGGCAATTTAGTCTTAATCACAGTGTTCTAGAAATTGGTTTTGAGCCCAGGTCTCCAACCCGCACTTTTCCATGCTTTCAGTGAATTTCCCTTCAATAGGAACTGCTGCCCATATTTGCCAACCAACTTCAGTCAACCCTTCTTGTTTCATTAAAGGTATTTTAATAATGCTGAACTTCAAAAAGAAAGGGGTCAGACCCTATATTGCTTTGCTGTGAATAAAGGGAATCTGCTCAAATTAACTCTGATACACTTACTACCAGAAACAGAAAAGCCTGGCAATTTTTAATAATCAATTATCTCACTGGGCAATCAACCATAACACAAAGCATCCTTTTAAAGAAAATAGTTGTATTTAGGGCCTAATAAATAATAGTAGATAGAATTATGATCTTTTATTGATATCTTACCATGAACTTTGGTTGTATAAATAGGCCTGTGAACAACATACTCAAAAATAAACTCTATCTTCATAAATATTTAAATTCATTTCCACCAGATTATTTGAAATATGTTATTTTACATGGATTTCATCTGGGTTCTGACACTATTTAGGGACAAAAAGAGAATGACATTTGCATTTAATATCTAGGGTACCACATGTTGTGAAAAGATGTCATGTTGTAACATTTATAGTTTTATCCTTTATCTGAATATGAACTGGGTGGTTCAGAATTATTATGTCAAATGACATTTTTGCATTTTGTTACATTTTATTTCTTCTAAGACTCTTTTTTAATTTCTCTTAATTGGAATTCTTTCACTAAAATTATACATTATAATTATATATTATAACCCTTCTCTAGAGTTAGAGGAAAATCTAACTCTGGAGAAAGAATCCTAAATCGGTTAGGTCATAACTGAGAAATGAAAAGGAACTCTCCTAGATAAACAGGAAAACACAAAATAGCCACATTTGTCAGGATTTTTGTAATTTTATAAAGCATATCTAACAAAAATATGTTGTGAGCGTTAGATATAATGTTAAAGAGAGAAACAAGCAAACCTAATTTCATTGTCATTATTCACCATTGTATTTGACACCTCAGACAATGTAACAAGAGAAGTAGAAAAAAATGAGATACATGCATTAATTGCTGATGATATATTCATCAGCATATAAAACCAAATTAATTAAATGATAGGATATTGGAATTAATGAAACATTTTGCCAAAGTGGTTAGATACAAGTTCATCACACAAAAATCAATCACAATAGCTCTACTAGTTAAAAGAATAACCAATTAGAAAATATAATAATTTAAAGTTCCCATTCATGGTAGTTGTAGTAAATTTGTTAAAAAACTGAAAAATATTATAAAGCTTTGTTAAAAAATAAAAAAAGCTGAATAAAGGGAAAGATATATGTTATATTCATGGGTAGAAACACTTATGAAAACAAATTTTATAAATTCAAGTCAGTCCCAATTAAAAAGAGGTTTTTTATGAAATTAAATGAGCCAATTTAAATATTTATGTAGAATAGTAAATATCAAAAACATTCTATGAATTAGTGGTAGCCTGTAGTTGGAACTTGGAAAGCAGAGAGCTGACACACAGGCTCATACACACAGCTTAAGTCCAAGAGTCAAAGGTGCGCTGTTTGTAGTCCAGAGAACTGGTCCTGTGTCTAATTTGTCTGATGTGAGTGAGAGTCACCAAAAATCAGCACATCAGCACCATTCTAGTGACGTGGATAGCATCTCAGATGAGCCTCTGAAAGGTATTTCTTTCAAAATACCATGACAACTAGTGGTTGCTAGTGCCAGGCTATCACCCTGGAGGTGGAGCTTGCCTAAGACCCAAAAATAACTCCAGAGGCATGATTGAGCTTCGTGAGACATCTGGTTTACCACAAATAGAACAGAGGCTAGGATGTGGTGACTTGTGATACTTTGAGGAGAGGAATGGCAACACCAGTGTTTGAGATTGGGATACTGTGTACAGATGACTCTACTGACCCCAGCTAGTCTCAAGCACTGGAGGGAGATTTAGAAACTTTCAGATGTACCCCTTGTATTCTACCATGTTGACTCACTGGTATCATGAGGTGTGTGGGACCAGAGATTATCATAATATGAACATTTCCTAAGCACCCAACAACATAATTTGAATGCAGCATCTGCTTTTTCCTTTTTATGGAATCATACAAAATACATTTTATCAGAATTCTTGTATTTGTAGAGCATAAATCTGTAGCATCTGTGTGTGAACTCACAGTTTCCATGTATTACAATTGTCTCTTAGTATATTTGATGCATAATATGGTTGCAATTTCATACATGTTATTAACATGACCTTCCCTTTGTCACAGTTCCCTTATGATACTTGGCTTTAAAATGTCACAGGTATTTTTTTTTTAATCTGGATAAAGGGAAATTGAGTTGAATTGACATTTAAATGGGTTCCATGGATTTTTTTTTAACCTTTAAAGTCATTTTAGTGTTTAGTTAAGTTCTTGAAAGCCACAGTTCAAATGGCCTTCAAAAAGACTCCCATCACTCACCATATTGACTTACCAGGTGCAACACATTGACTCTCAAAGGTGTGTGTCAGACAAAATTTTGCAATATGAAAACATCCTATATCTCCTAGTATCAGAAATATGTGTATACTGAAGGAGAAACTAGGTTTGAAATGTACAGAACCAGAACCAGAACTAGTCTGTGGAAGATTCTTCTAGTCATTATACATGTGAAATTCTAAGCAGTAGATTTTTATTTGCTTCAATGTCTAGCAAAAACAGAAATCCTCTCCTGTCAAGACTATACTCACTGAAGCATCAAATACAATTATATGTGCACCCTCTTTTTGTTTGTTTGTTTGTTTTAATGGAAATTGTGCACAACAGGATTTATCAGAATCACTTTTTTTAGGATACTGACTTATAGCAGCACTACAATCCTTACCTACGACTGTATGTGAAGTCTCATGTTTTATGTATAGGGATCATTTGTTAGCATATTTAACACATTTTGTCTTGATGAAGTCTAGCAGTTGCATTTAAAATGATGTGTAAAATTGACACCAATGCAGCAAAACAGCCTGAAGAAACATGTTCCAGTGATAAAATCCCTACATCTTTGTCAATAATTCAAACTATGTAGTACAAGAGTGATTTGTTAGATCAAATAAAGGTCAATGCAACATAGAAATAATTTAAATATGCATTTGAAGTGCTCTTGTGTAGGCCTTAATTTCAAATTAATTTTGTATATTTTTTGAAGATTATTGATCTTGCCAAAAGTTAAATATGACAGGAAGAAAGTATGTTAGTGAAAGCCAGACATTTAAACTTAAAGGAAAAAAAAAAGACCACCAGAGTTTCAACATTTCAAAACTCATTTATCACAGTGGAATTTAGATGATTAAAGTCACTAAGAAACTTTTTAAAATTTTTAACAATAAAAAATAGAATTTCATTATGCTAGAGGAAAGACTGAATTATCTTTTTATTAGCTCTATAGAAAATATGTTAAAATTGTAGTTTTGTGAGGAGATGATAAAAGATTATGCTGGAAAATTAAAGAACAAAAGTATTATACAGATGAGTTTGGCAATTAATTAAAATATTGTGTTATTTTTCTATTTAAAAATTTGTGGGTGTTTTTGCACATATATAGATTGATTTAGTCTCCTGAAAATGTAATTGTTAGCATTTATAACATTTCTGCCCGTAGCCTAAACAACATAGGCAAGGTAAATGATCTATGTATTATGTTACAGTTAAAAACACGGAAAATCAGTTGGAGAATACATATCATATTCTCCTTTCAGATATCATTGCTTGCTTTTATGAATGATACTCTCCATAATATCTCAGTAAATACTGTCCAATAGTATGGAATTACTAATAGCTTAGTAATTCCAGTATAGTTTTCAGAAGTAATTTGCTTGATTCTTGCAATACAAATAATATACATTTATAGTAGGCTGAATGATGGTGCCCAACTTCTGGCTTCTAATGGCTAAGTCCAAAATCCTTGGAAAAATTCTTTACCCATCTCTTTTTCTCACTCCCTCTATTTTGTCCATCATTAAATCTTATTAACTCTACCTTCAAACATATTCAGAATCTGCAGAGAGATGCTGAAGCCAAGATCAGAGAAAGCAGCAATGGTAATGCATGTGAGATGGCAGATTCATAAAATACAACTTGACTTGCACATGCAGACTGCTTTTTAAAAATCACTCAAAAAATACCCTTTAGATTAAGAAATTAACCAGTTCAATTCAAAATAGATGACAAAAGCCCATTATTGGCAGAGTTTTAGTGTACAGGTTTTTGAGTTTGTTGCCATACAATTTTTCTTGACTCTCTCTCTCTCTCTTTTTTTTTTTTTTTTGTTTGTTTTGTTCTATTTCATTGTCAGTGCCTTGATCAAATGTGCAGGTTTTGAGAGCCGTTAGTGTATATTATTTCTGGGTCCTTGAGGGCACAGTGTTGGTAATTATCCCTAAAAAATAACAGCTTTAGTTAAAACTATTATACTTTTACTTGCAGTGGTAGAAGGTGAGAGGAATTTCACCTACTGGGGCGAATGTATGATGAAAAGAAGAATCCTTTCTGGCAGGCAGTAATTCTTTTTTCTTTTCTTTTTCTTTTTTTTTTTCTTTAAGACAGAGTCCCACTCTGTTGCCCAGGCTAGAGTGCCATGGCATCAGCCCAGCTCACGCTTACAGCAACCTCAAACTCCTGGGCTCAAGCAATCCTGCTCAGCTTCCCGAGTAGCTGGAACTACAGGCATGCACCACCATGCCTGGCTAATTTTTTTTCTGTATATTTTTATTTTTCCAGTTAATTTCTTTCTATTTTTTTAGTAGAGACGGGGTCTAGCTCTTGCTCAGGATGGTCTCGAACTCCTGAGCTCAAACGATTCACCCGCCTTGGCTTCCCAGAAGTAATTCTTTATAAAGAAGTACATGAACAGAATTCTGAGGCAGATCTCTTAGGAGCAGAAATGGTAGTGAAGGGAAAAGAAACTTTGGACTTGAAATGGTTAAACATATATTAATATCGGAGTTGTAACAAAAACAAGATCATGGATTTAGTTCGCGATTGTCTACAATAAATTTGGGTTATCCAGCTCACTACTGAATAACGCAATGCAGCCAAAAATTGGTGATAAGTAAGTCTGTGACTGGAATGTCCTCTGGGTCCCTTCAGATTTGTAGCAGCAGGACATGGTTTATTAAATATTTATACATCTTTATTCATTTCTTTGCAGTCATGACTAATGATAATAAATTGGGAAAATAGTGAGATTCTTAGTGATTCATTTAACTTACAACCTCAGGTTCCAGAATTCTAATACCACTTGAATTTCAACACAGCCTTTTGAGAGAATGTCTCATGACATTCTTGCAGACATGAATGGTGAGCGAAAATGATGAGAATTGAAGAACATGGGGAATCAGATTGCCATGTTAGCATCCTGGCTTTGCTACTTACTAGTGATATGACTTTGGGAAAGTAACTTAGACCCTCTGTGACTCAGGTTCCTAATATGTAAAGTGGAAATGATAATAATGCATCCTCATAGATTAATGTAATGATTAAATAAGGTAACATGCATAGTGGTTGGAGCTATCTTCAACACAATTAGTTTTATCTATTTTGAAAAAACTCAAAAAGACTTAATGACCAGATCCTAATATTGTTAAATCTATGAGGAAGTTCTGTTTCATGTTTAAACTATAGAGCAATAATTTCAGTGAGGATACAGATAAAATGTTAATTGGAATATTAATGAGAAGACACTGAGAATAATGGTAATATCCAAAGTTGAAGAGATGAAATTCAAGATAATCCTAGGTGATTAAAACTAAAGGGAAAAATATGAAAAGGTAAAATTTAGAATAGAAATAAGACCCAACACTAAAATTACAAAACAAATTAAAAAGTTTTGCAAGTAAGGTATTGGAAAGGTACAGCTAAACAGAAGTATGTGTAGAAAAGTCTTAAGGGTTATGATCTACTGCAAATACAATGACTCAATGGCATAGTGAAGATGCAAGCAAAACTAATTGGTTAACAAAGGTACAATGTCCACGGGAGTTAAGAGTTTTGCTTTACTCTTAAGAGTTTTGCTCATCAGACCACATCTAGAATAATACACATAGTTCTTTAAGAGGGAATACATTTGGAAACCATGACATATAAGGGATTCCAATAAGAATTCATACATTTAGCTTTGTGAAAAAGAGATTTCAGGATAAAATAAAACTTATCTAACTTAAACAACTCTAAATGGAGTAAACATTAGACTTATTTTATGTAGCTCTAGAGAACATATTTTGTATATTATTAATGAATGAGAGTTAGAGGAAAGTATTTTCCATCTAAATGTGTCAGTTCCAGCCTTCTCAAATGCCACTCAGTTTCTAAATCTATCTCATTTAAATCAGAGAGCATACTGAGAATTTCTTGTTGAATGCTCAATGCATTCTATAATAGTGAGCCTACCATTTTCTACTAGTTGTCTGAAAGGCCTGGGAGGAGCTTGGAGTAATTTCATGCCCTTCTAGTGGTTTTTCATGGCACCAGCATCTATTCTTTTCTCTTTTAATAACAATACCTTAAATCTTGTGAAGAGGTACCACTTCCACAGTCTCGATTCACTGTGATTTTTATGGAGTTGACTCAACAACATACTCTTGGTATGGGCTCTGTGATTGGCTTAGGGATGATCATATGCCCTGATTTTGTCAATGACATTTAGACACAGGATTTTTGAATTATTGGGAGAAAACACCAACACAAAAACTTTACTTAAGTCTGGGAAGTCTTTGCATGAAACCTTTGACAAATCCAATACGAAAAAGAGCAGAATTAAGATAATAGTCTTAAAGTGGATCCTAGCAATATAATTTGAAACCCTGGTACTAGCACTGCCTTGGACATTTAAGTTGTGGGAACCAACATGTTTCCCTTTTTATTTGTTTTTTAATTTGCTAAAATTTTTATGTTGAAATAATTGTAGATTAACATAAAATTGCAAAAATAATACAGAGAAGTTCCTTGTACCCAACACCTGCTTCATCCAATGGTGAAATATCACATAACTGTAGCATGCTATCAAACCAGGGAATTGATTGATACGGCATAATTAACCAGACTACAGTCCTTACTCAGATTTTACCATATTTTGCATATACTCATTTTTTATGCCATTGCATATTCTATGACATTTTTTATATGTATAGATTAATATAACCATCATTATAATCAAGCCAAAGGATTATCTTTACATCCTTATAGCTTTACAAAGCAACTCTCTTGCACTGTCCCTTTATATGCCATCCTCTACAGTTTCCTTAACCCCTGTAACCACTTGTACATTCTCTTTCTCTATAATTTTGTCATTTTGATAATGTTATATAAGTGGAATCATACAGTGTGTAACCTTTGAGATTGTCTCTCCTTATTATTAAAGCCAGTTGAGGCATTAAATCATTTTCATCTGTGTTTCAATTGACCCAAGCATCAAGATAGAACTTTTTCTCTTAACCTCTCCTGTATTTGCTTATTCAACATAACTGAGCTCAACATAACTGAGCTTCCCACTCTGTTTCTTTAATTAGCTTCAACCTCTCCGCAGGGAATGAAATCTTGCTAAAATCCAGCTGCGTGTCTGAGACCTCCCTAACTTGCCTTCTCCTGCCTTCTACTCAGGAGCTGCAGTTATGTACAAATACTATGTATTTGTCCTTCTGGAAATTAGTAGACCATGTGCAAGCTGCCACTTTTCAAACTTCTATTTGGCAGCTATCATGAAAATACGACTTCTGAATGAATTTCTGAATAGATTTCTTTCACAAGAAGACATAGGAAATCTTAAAAGCCCTATGTCTATTAAAGAAAAATGAATTCACAAATAAAACTCTTCCCACAAAGAAAATTCCACTGTCATATGGCAACCCTGGTAAATACTATTAACCATTTAAGGAAGATATAAAGAAGGAAGCATTTTCCAATTTGTCTATTATAAAGTTTATCAGCATAAATTTGATAATGAATTCTGATAAAGACATAAAAATATTATTACAGATTCATATTCCTTATGAATGTAGATGAAAAAATATTTAACAAAACAATTTATTTCATAAATACAAGGTTGGTTTAACATTTTAAAATCAATTATAATAA
>NW_012149319.1:1120238-1121720 GCF_000956105.1 Propithecus coquereli
TTGGCAGACTTCAGATTAATTTGCTGTCTCATATTCAAGGAGAATAATGTCTACCTTTTTATCTACTGTGAAACCGTCTAATTGCATATCAGTGTTTCCAGTACATTATGATTTAGCATAATTAAAGAGAAAATTTGTAAAGAGAAAATTTTGAAGACCACAGCTATATTATTATTAAGCATCATCAACATTATTTCCAAATGTAAATTCATATTTGACTCTGATTATCTAAATTATTCTAATGGATAAAAAGTGTGCTTTACCTTAAAACAAAATATTTAAGCTTCCATTTTAGGATTTTCTTGTCAGTGGCAAATTTAAACATGATTATTCTAGTTCCATCAAAAATGTGTTCTAATATGTTTCATCTTAGTAAGAACTACTTTGCTACATAAAGTCTTGTTTCTCAGGACACAAAATTTAGCCAAGCTTTTACTTGCTTAACAAGTTCAAATTTGGCAAGCAAAAGGACCTACTCAAGTCTCTATCTAAATTTATGGTACAGAATGACACAGGTAAAATTATGATAAATGTGTCAAAGAAGCACATAAAATTACTGACTGAATTTATTTACCATCTGGGTAAAAATTAGTGAAAAATTGGTAGTGAAGCCAAATCTGATTAAACTTCAGTTTTCTCTTTGAATAAGAAGATTAACTCAATGATTTCTGGATGAGAAGTAAAGTAAAAAATTAGATGTAAATAGTATTTTTGTTTATTACATTTTTGAAAATTCCAACAAATAACGAGATTATCAAGTGTCAGATTTTTTTTTTTTTAAACTGGAAAGCCCAGTATTCAAACTTTCTCAGGAAAACAAATTGAGAAAACACCGAACTTAACACATGTCAAGTAATTTTTTTTTTTTCTTCCTAATTGAATGAGTTTTATTGCAATCATGTTGTGGCATGACTCTTACTCTCTGAGCTATGCCTTACATTGTTACTTTGAAAGTGCAATTAGCAAAACATTTCTCTTTAGGACACTGCAGGAGAGCCTTTCCACATATATTTGAGTCCATTTTAAAGTGATCTATTAATCAGACTGGATAAAAATATGTAACTGCAGTGTGATTTACTTCTAAAATTGTTTGATTCATTATTGTATTGTTTATTATTTTCATATTAAAATGTTAAGGTTATCTTGAGATATGACCCATCACATAGCAAGATATGTCAAAGGTTGTGAACCAGTGATTGTAATAAATGGAATGATGAGTTAGTCCAAAGTGAATAGAGAGTATTTTGAGATACGGTTCTCTTGCATGATGAAAAAATTGAAAATTTTAAACACTAAAAAATTGATGTCCTAAATTCCAATGTAAAGTATAAGACATATGCAGATTTTGTTCATAATTGGTTAGAAGGAACAGTACATTGATTTCCATATAATTTTTCTGATATGACAAATATTTATCAGGTGACTACATTTTTGTTGAAATAACTTGGAATCATTACCAATCAATTTAATTAATTTGGTCAA
>NW_012149319.1:1122100-1124399 GCF_000956105.1 Propithecus coquereli
CTTTTGTAAAGGAAATTAACTAGTTCCAGGAAAGGTCATTCAGTTACATAAAATTTTGCTTTATGAAATGTCATGCCTCCATTCATATTTGTGTCTTGTTAGTATACGCAACTTTTAGAGCTCTTGCATTTGGAAGACTGGAAGGGCCCAGACCTTGAAGTTGTCTTGGTTTCACTGCTTCCATTTTTGTCTTTGTTTTTAAACTAAAGCTATATAAAGCTTATGAATTAAACAGAATACATTTCTAAATGTAAAAAAGAAGCATATGAAGATAACTTTTTGAAACAAAATTACACGCATACAATAGGACTATGTCTATGCTTTGCAAGAGGATTATCATTCTCTTAACAGAGATTTTTTTTCAGAATAGCGGTTTTGTTTGTTTTTGTTGTTTGTTTTCCAGCTGCAACTTTAAGTCCTTGAGTCCATGTTCTCTTCCATTCACTTTGACTGCCTTAACTGTTCCTCGTTGCATGGAACGTGAAACATTCTGGCTTCATCTGCTTGCACTCCACTGCTTGCCTTTGCTTGTCTGACTGATGAGCCAATGGTCCCTTATTCTGTGCGTGGATAATCACTAGAGCAAAGAGGACTCACTTCCCCTTCCCTATATTATCTTCTTCACTGAATGTGCTGCTTTCCTCTCTCCCTTCCCCTCTTTATCTCTTCCACATGTTCTCCCTTCATTTTCTTATTCTTTCATCCTTCATTTAGTTTTGTATTTACTGAATGTTTACTATGCACTAGGTGCTAGACGAGTGAATACAATCATGAAAAAGACACTGTAGGGAAACTGATGAGTAAACCTATATTATGAGAAAAGTAGGGAGAGCATGCTCTGAGAGCACAAGGGAGTGGTAGATACAGAAGTCCTGGTGAGTCAGAAAACAGACAACAGTTTTTATAAGTGAAACCAGAAGGCAAGAATTATCTAGTCACCACTACAATATATTTCTTGTCCAAATGTCTCATTCACCATCCAGGTCAAGGCTGTATTTCTCTATTCTTTTTTTACTCTTTATTTTCCCCTGCTTTATTGAGGTATAATTTATAAATGAAAATTGTATATATTTACAGTATACAGGGTGATGTTTTGATATATGTATACATTGTGAAATAATTACCATAATCAAGGTAATTAACATACTCATCACCTCACAGTTATTGTGTGTGTGTGTGGTGAGACATTTAAGATCTTCACTCAGCAAATGTCAAGGAGTCAATACAATATTATTAATTGTAGTCACGATGCTGTACATTAGATCCCAGTACTTATTCATCATGCCTAACTCAAACTTTGTGCCCTTTCACCATCTCCCTGTATTACCCGCCCACCCCTGTCCTTGGCAAACACCATTCTATTCTCTGCTTCTATGAGTTTGACTTTTTAAAATTCCACATATAAGTGAGATCATGCAGTATTTTTCTTTCTGAGCCTTGCTTATTTCACTTTGCATAATATACTCCAGGTTTATCTATGTTATCACAAATGGCAGGATTTCTTTCTTTTTTAAGGTTGAATAATATTCCTCCATGCGTGTGTGTGTGTGTGTGTGTGTGTGTATGTGTGTGTGTGTACCACATTTTCTTTATCCAGATATCCATTAATGGACACTTAGGTGATTCTTATTTTGGCTTTTGTGAATAATACTGCAATGAACATGGACGTGAAGATATCTCTTTGACATCCTGATTTCATTTTCTTGAATATATACCCATAAGTGGAATTGTTGGATCATATGGTAGTTAGGTTTTTTTAATTTCTTGAGGAAATCCATACTGTTTTCTGTCATGACTGTACTAATTTATACTCCTACCAACAGTGTAAATCCTTGCCAAAAACTGTTATCCTTTGTCTTTTTGATAATATCCATTCTAACAGATGTAAGGTGGGATCTCATTATGATTTTAATTTACATTTTCCTGATGATTAGTGCTGGTGAATATTTTTTTAATGTAATCTCTGGCCATTCGTGTGTCTTCTTTTGAGAAATGTCTATTCAGGTCCTTTTCCCACTAAATACTGAGGTAAAAATCTCATTTTACTTAGGGCCTGGGTAAACTGAAGGTACAAGGTAAGTTTGTTCTGAATAACCACTTAAGCGTTCAGTACTTTTCTTTCTATAAAATTTTGTTTCTGTCTTTTTCTTCACAATATTTGATGTCCTAGTTTTTCTCAATACACTCTTATTTTATCCCTGAATGTTTTTAAAATAATACTATCATCCCTAATATTATTACTATACTGGTATTTAAATCTTCAATTTTTGAATTCTGTATTTAAAAATATATTTCCTGG
>NW_012149319.1:1125835-1127464 GCF_000956105.1 Propithecus coquereli
ATCATATAAATCAAAGATAAAAATAGCATAATTACATAAACCTATATGGAATTTCTCTGAGAATAAAGATATTTGACTTTAGTGTATTGATACACACTTTGGGCAGGAGGGAATGTCTTGAGGAGGCCCTAAAGTGGGTTGTAACTGTGTGTGAGAACTACTTCGTATCTGGATGTCCTGTGAAACGGGATGCCACACAGAGTTACTTAAAATACATGTATATGCACTCACCTCGCTCTAATAGATTCAAAGTTTCACAAACTGGGCAAATCAGTAAAAATTATTCCATTTTTCATCCATTCAAATGTGTTTGTTTCAATAAATGTCCAACTTAAGCTATAATTCTCTTTTCTATAAAATAAAAGCATAATTTATCCTAGAAATAAGCTATCTAGGATGCTTAGCCCCCTGCCCATGTGATTCCCTGCCTACCTCCGGACTCTGCAGAATCCCTATCAGCAAGAAGGCCCTCACTGGATACAGCCTCTTGACCTTGGACTACCCAGCCTCCAAAACTGTAAGAAATAAATTTCTGTTCTTTAAGAAAACAAAAAAGATACCTACAAAAATACTGAACACTTCAGAAGTAAATACACAAAATCCTACAGCACCTTGATTACCATCTCTCATGATGAATACATAGGAACCCATTTACCAATGTTTTTGTTGGAAAATGAGTATAAAAAGATTTATAAACATTTTCTATATTATAGTATGTATTATATAGTAAATATACTACATTATAGTATGTACACTTGTATATGAACAAAAGATAAAGGAATCTCTTCAAATAAAATTATTATTCTAATTATCGACAGGTTGTTCACTGAGGAAGGAAGCAAGATAATTAGAGGGATGTTTGGAGGTAAGTTATGGGAAAGGCAAATAAAATTTTCATTCATCACTCAGAAGAATTCTTTGATGTGAGAACTCAGCAACTAAAAAGGTTCAAGAGAGACTAGTAAAGTAATGGGGTAATGACTTTAATTTGTTATGGTTTCTGTTGTGAATCCCCCATCTTCAAAGCAAAGGGAATGAAATAATATGATAAATTTACCTCTTCCTGAAACCAGGTCAATAAGCTTCTTCCAAAGTGAATCTCAGTAAATGGCCAGCCTAGGACATTAAACAACTAATGTAATTTCTACAAGTCCAGGTAAGAAGAGCATTACAGTATTGCAGAAATACAAAAGAGAGTTTGCTTTTTTATGAAACTGTTGCAAAAGACAGTTATATGCCTCAGGAACAAGTTAAGTTTCTCAAAAATGAATAGATAATATTCTTTAAACATTCTAATTGTGGCGATCTTAGTGAATTCATTTCAAAAACATAAAATAACTTTGGGTTTAAGTAACTATAAAAATTCTTTTAATAGTCATAACCTTAACTATAAACATACTAATTTTAAAAACAAACATTTGTACTGATTAAATGTGTGAATGTATAGTTTCAAAAAGATTGGCTCACGGCCAACAGACTAATGATGCAGATGAAAGAAAATGTATAAGGCATTAAAACAGGCAGTTTTCTATAAGAAAGTAAACACTGAAATTAATACATTTTAATTCAAACTTCCAATAAGGAAAAGAAAAATGGAAGCATGTTATTATCAGTTTGATTTCCTTATAT
>NW_012149319.1:1128839-1131040 GCF_000956105.1 Propithecus coquereli
TACCATGGAGTTTTACTCAGCCACAAAAAACAATAGTGATCTAGCACCTCTTGTATTATCCTGGATAGAGCTGGAGCCCATTCTACTAAGTGAAGTATCCCAAGAATCGAAAAACAAGCACCACATGTACTCACCATCAAATTGGCATTAACTGATCAACACTTAAGTGCACATATAGTAATAACATTTGTCAGGTGTTGGGCAGATGGGAGTAGGGAGGAGGAGATGGGTATATACACACCTAATGGGTACAGTACGCACTGTCTGGGGGATGGACATGCTTGAAGCTCTCACTCCAGGTGGGGCAAGGGCAATATATATAACCTAAACATCTGTACCCCCGTAATATGGTGAAATAAAATAAAATAAAATAAAAATAAAAGCACTTAAAAAAAATCAGGTATAACAATCATGAAATAAAATAGCTCTAGCTAGGAGTCCTGAAAAACTGGTGGAAAAACTGTAAAACCCCACACCACTAGAGCAAATGTGCTAAAAGAAGTAATTGCACAGCTCAAATTAACTCCCCCTATTATTACAAATTACTGCATATAATCCACATGCCTGATTTATTGACATTAGTATGCATGGATGTCTTCTTACAAGTCTCCCTTAACCCTCTCAAGAACAAATAAATTTGTATACAGTTAATGGCAAGAGATAACTATGAAATCCTCTGTTCATGAACATCAACTAAATGCTCTGTTCCTCCTCCATCTCATAATGCCTCCTGATTAGAGGAAAAATCTCTGGACAGAGAATATTTTCCCACTTAAGTTTTATTGCTTTAATTTCTTTCTTGACCTGGTATTATCATGGGGCCAAAGCGATTCCAAAGAAATCATTTAGAGGTGATTTCTTGTAGAGACACCCTCTAATCTCTTCCCACCACTACACTCTCTCAGGGAAGGAAAGATTGTTTAAAGAAAAAGGTTAAAATATCCTTCCCTTTCTTCCAGATGCATGCCACTCCCTGGATGATAGCTTCTTCTTTGGTTCATTAATCAGGTAGAAATAAGTTGGACAAAGGTGAATTTAGGAAAGATAGCTTGCTTAGGGAAGTAATTGCTCCCTTAAGTCCTTACTCAGCTAATAAGAGAAAAGGGACGATGGCTCATAGGCAGATGAAAGCAACCCTCCTGTCAAGCCTAAAATTGCTGGGCAGGATACTTTGAAGTAGTATCTGAAAAAAGAGCATGACCTGGGGAGTTAAAATTTCCCCCATAATCTGGTAAGGAGGAGAAAAATTTGGGGAAAGGATATCTTCCGTATTTTCTCTGGTACCATTGTATTCATTTCTAAGGTTGATGTAACAAATTATGATAAACTATTAGATAGCTTAAATCAACAGAAATTTATTCTCTCACAGCTCTGGTGGTTAGATGTCCAAAATCATATGGTCCATAGGGCTATTCTCTCTCTCTGAAGGCTCTAGGGGAGAACTTTTCCACGGCTTTCTCTTAGCTCCTAGAGTTGGCAACAGTCCTTGGTGCTCTGTGCACACTACAATCTCTTCCTCCGTAAGCACATGGCGCTCTCTCTCTGTATTACTGTCTCCGTGTCTCTTCTCTTCTTCTTATAAGGACATATAAGATTAAGGGCTCATCCTACTCCAGTATGACCACATCTTAAACTTGATTATATCTGCAAAGACACTATTTCCAAATATGGTCCCATTCATAGGAACCAGGGGTTAGGATTTGAAAAAATCTTTTTTTCATGACTCAATCCAGCCTACAACATACTACCATTGGAAACAAATTATTAATTGATTTTATTAGCGATATTGTCTTCCTTATTAATTTAACCTTAACATTGTTTTTTTTTTTCCTTTCACTTTAATGATGTTTAGTGTTTCAGTTATTTCAACAGACATTATTTGGCTAGTGTCCTTAATACTTATCACTAACTGATATACTATATATTAATGGTATTATATATCTAGATTAAATGTAATCTACATAAGAGGATGGGTTTTTATCTGTTTTGTACCGAATTATTCCCCAGTGCTTGCAATAGTTTTGAACATACAGTAGGATCTTAGTATGTATTTGGTGAATGAATGATTTATCTGAAAACCTAGCTATCATTTATAACATTGCTTTTTTAGGTGAATTAGGTGTATCCTAAATTCCAAATTGCTAATTAGTGAAGTTTGGGAAACGGTTCTATATATGAACTGGGAACTTTCTATATTTTTT
>NW_012149319.1:1132745-1135158 GCF_000956105.1 Propithecus coquereli
TTCCATTGGAACCTTCTATAAAACCCACCACTCTCCCCTTCCTAGGGGCATATTAGGTATGTAGCCTTTGCCAAACCCCTAGGGAGATAAGGGAATGACTTTCGATGATATCCCTCCTGATAAGGACTAAGTTTATGCCTGGCGGAGAGGAGAGATAAAGGAATAGAATGCAAGAGGGGAATTTACTTTCCAGGGAGATAAAGGAATAAATAGAATGCCAGAGGGGAACTTACTTTCCTTATCCCTCTGCCTTATTTGAAAAAAATTTGTTTACTCCTCCCAGAAAAACCCTCTATAAAACCCAAGGCTCTCCCTGTTTCTCTGTGGATGCCTTTTTCAGCCTCCACCCATCTGCACCGAGATGTTTAAAATAAGCATTTTGATACACATGAGGCTTCATGCGTCTCCCTCTCAGCTCTGGACCTAACAATTATTTCACTTTCTAAACATTTAATTAAAATAAGTCAATTTCTAAAAGAAAATACAATTGGTGGCCATAAATAAATCAAAGAAAATATATTCTACAACCTAGCTTTTTATTTTTTTTAGGAAATCATTTTTTTACTCTCTGATCATAATTGATCACTGTGTCTAATGTGGATCTGGGTGAACAAAGCAAAGATTCTGTGTGTAATTTTCTTCTATTAGTTTGTGCTGTGCCACATAAATGACAAAAATCCAGCCGCCCACATAAATATGCAGCTTAGAGAAGCAGGAGTCAAGATTAGTAGAGCAAGCCTGATTTCTCCCCACTCAATCTGCTCATAATTTACGATTTTGGAATAGTGTATCCTTGGAATTTGGATGGAGGACAGGAAGGGATGAGGTACAAAGTCTTGGACTGGGGGAGTAAGTTTTAATGCTCTACTGCACTGTCTAGTGACTGTAGTTAATGTACCATATATTCAAAAATCGCTAAAAGAATAGATTTTTAATGTTCTAACCACAAAAGAATGATAAGTTGGTGAGGTAATGGATATGTTAATCAGCTTTATTGAATCTTTCTACAATATATACATAGATCAAACTTTCGTACTACAAACATTTTAGAGCTTTACTATTATCTACTGAAAATAAAAAGACTTAAGTGTTATTGAATGACATTTAGATTTGGGTCAGTTTTCAACAGAGCCTTATTGGGGATCCCCTTGAAAGGTATGGACAAGCATGTTTGGATGTAGAAACTGGAAACATCTAAATTGTCATGCAAAAGAGATAGAGCAATTGAGACTGGGGATGTTTAGAAAGAAGGAGACAGGAGTCAAGAGTGCTCAAGGTTATACAGGATAGAACTTGCTTGTCCATTGTTGTAGAAGGAAGAAGAGATTAGATGGTAGACACATGTGATGAGGAATTTTAAGGCATTTGCTGTACAGGGTGTAGTATAAACCTCCTGTTCCTCCTTTTCCTCTATGGAATTGTTGGTAAAAATATAAATTACTCACTCATGTTTTTAGAGCTGGCCAGTATTTTCTGAGGAGTGTAAAAGGTACTGAATTCTATGTGATATGTAGCAAGGGGTAATACTCAAGACTATGCTCAGGGCAGTTTACATTTAAGATACAAATATGCTTAAACATATACTCTTAGGCAGCTAATGTCATTTTTTATGGTCTCTGTGTTTATACTTGATTGATCCTTGAGCATATTTATTTTTCCACATAGATATAGGTTAATAACCCATGTGGGGTGCTGGATTACATAAAGAACCAAGAGACCTGAATTCTTGTCATCGTTCTGCTAAAAATTAACTGGGTAGGAAATTTACTTAATTCCTAAAGTCTTTTTTCTTTTTTTTTTTTATTTCAGCAAATTATGGGTGTACATATGTTTAGGTTACGTGTGTTGCCCTTGGTTCCCCCCGCCACCGAAGTCCGTGTTTCAAGTATGTCCATCCTTCGGGTAGTGCGCATTGCACTCCTTGTGTATACAAATACCCGTCCCCTCCTCCCGAGTCTTTTGTTTTAACATCTGCAGAAAATGAGACACCTGACTAGCTGATCTTTAATTATTTCTTAACACTCTATCCACTCACCCCACCACCATTCTGTATATGTCTATAGCAGTAAGTAAACTTAGTGGTTCAGGTGGTAAGAGTGTTCTAATTTTTTCAAGCTACAACAGTTCATTCAACTCCAGAATAGATTATAAATGCATGCACCTATTCATCTTTTCTCACAGTGAACTACTTATTTATCTATAAAATAAAGCTAAGGGAGTAGCTGGAAAAAAAATCTGAAAATTAAGATGGAAGACTATATACCTGCACTGTCCAATAAGACTTTTGTAATTAAGGAAATGTTCTATAACAAAGAAGCAGCCAGGTGTGGCTATCAAAAACTTACTTAAAATATGCCTAATGTGTTTCTTTACCTCATTATTTATGTCAAATTATTAAATATTAAACTATCAA
>NW_012149319.1:1135208-1136414 GCF_000956105.1 Propithecus coquereli
ATATACATATTATTTATTTTTAATCATTATAGGTATATAATAGTTATGTCATCATTCTAGGGAACATGTGATGTTTTGATATAGGCATACAATGTGACTTAATTAAATCAGGGTAATTGTGGTATCCATCACTTTAGGCATGTAACATTTCTTTGTATTAGGAACATTCCAATTCCACTCTTTTAGTTGTTTTAAATTATACCCTAACTTATTGTTGTTTTGATTGGTTTTGAAGGTATTAGATAATTGCCTATTAAAAACAGTTACAAAGTTACTTTGTTGTTAATATAATCAATATATGTAACATAAATCCACAATAGGAAAGTCAGTAAATAATTGTTTCATAAAAAAGTATAGAAAGAAGGAAATATAATTAAAATCAACCTTTACTTTCAGCACATAGAGGCAAGTACTGTTAACATTTTGGTATATAATCATTAAGATAATTTTGATGCATTTATTAATAAAAAAGGAGATCTTATTTTACATGTCTTGCAATAAATGTAGTTTTTACTCAATATATTTTGTTTATTTTTTGTGTCACAAAAATGTAATTACACAGAATAATGGTTTCATACTCTTCCACCAAACAGGTATTTTATCCCTGACTTACTTAAATAACTTTCTATTGTTATACCATGATTACGAACAATGTTTTAATGAGCCTCTTGTGGCAAATTCTTTGTTAGTATTTTCTTTTTTTTTAAGTCAGGGTATTTCTCTGTCACTTAGGCTAGAGCACAGTGGTGTCATCATAGCTCACTGCGACCTCAAGCTCCTGGGCTCAAGCTATCCTCCTGCCTGAGCCTTCCAAGTAGCTGGAAGTACAGGTGTGCACCACCAGGCCTGGCTAATATTTTCTATTTTTTTGCAGAGATACTGTTGCTCAGGCTGGTCTTGAACTCCTGCCCTCAAGCCATCCTCCTATCTCAGCTTCCCAGACTACTAGGATTACAGGCCTGAGCCACCATGCCTGGCCTTTTATTATGTTCTTATGATAAACTCCTAGAAGTAGAATTACTGTGTCTCAGGATGAGTGCAATTTAAGATAGTTACTTTATTTGCTTTTTTTAAAAAAGATTAAGTTATTTAAAACAAAATAATTTTTATCTATTTGAAAGTACTGGTGAGAGCAACAGCTATTCAGCTATCACAGATGCGCAGACATGATAGCGTTATTTCGAGTCTGTTAGTAATTAGTCAAAG
>NW_012149319.1:1150359-1153784 GCF_000956105.1 Propithecus coquereli
AGTTGCATTTAATTATGTTGAGGAAAATCAGAGTGGTAGCATTTGAGTATGTCTTAAGTAAATTATACTTTACTTTTTTAAAAAAGTCATCAAATATAATTGTTCAGAAAGGCTTGTACCTTTTAAGAAATTCTTATTATAGTCTTTATTATGAAAAGAAACTTTTAATATAACATGACTACAAATACCTAAACCTTTCAAGAGACTACCATATAGTTTTCTAAATAATGTCTCCCCTGAGAAAATTTGTTCTCAGAATTTAACAACATATTCATGAAACAGCATGTGTTTATTTCAAGGTCTGTCATTCCTGGGAGATACAGGCCCAAGCCTGCTTTGTTTGTGACAGCTAATAATATCCTAGAATTGAAAAGAACTATTATTTTTATATTAGTTATGCCCTGTCCCTGTTTGGTGAAGTAACTATCAAGCTTTGCAAGTCTTACTTCATGAGCAAGCTTAACTTTTGGTCATCAAAGGCAATTTAGCTGCAGAGGAATTGAAGCAGCAGTGGTTGTTCTTAAAGCCACTGTTGATGCCCGAAGAAAGAGGGAGAAGGAGACGGTTTCTAATTTGAACAAGATGTGGGTGGTGGACAGGAGTACTAGTGTGAAAGAAGGAGGCTTAGAAGAAAATTTAATTTACTTAACACAAAACTTAGTGAGAGATTTATTTGAGAGGGTGGAAGGTTTGACTTGAAGGAGGGGCCAAATCACCCAGGTAGTAGTAATCCTGGCTCCTGAGAGTAATCCTTCACTGGGAGGAGTGGATGAGAAATAATATGCAAGGAAAGCCCAGTTGGGTAAGTTTCCTGGGAACAGTGTTGCTGATGCCCCCAAGTTTCAAGGTACTGTAATACCTAGGGAAACCGGGCCTGAATCAACGAGATAGTTTCAATTGCATAGAAACTCAAGGAAAATGATGATCTAGTCCCTGGTGGCTACCTAGGCAATCCCATTTGTTCAAAAGCTCTTTAAAGTTTATTGACATTATAAAACACCAAAGGCAAATTCACTTAGTTCATGTTAAACTTGGAAAGAAAGATAGGTGGGGGGGATAATTTAAGCACCTTCATCTCAGTGGGGACTTGTAAATCAGTCTAGTACTTAAAACATGAAAGGAACGTATTTCATTGCAGAGGCTCTCTTAATTTTGTCATTCTGTGGATGAAAGGTCTTTCCACAGAAAGTGAAAAGAATATTGAAATAAAGCCACTAGCATAAAAAAATATATAAATTTAACTCTTTCCTAAAGCTTTTTAAATGTACTAATAAAATTGGGTAGCTTTTTTACTACCTTGTAAGCAACAGGATTGCAAATGGGACTAATTTAAAAGTTGTCATTATCCAGTCCTCATGATCTTTAAAGGTTAATAAAGGAGAAGGTTTCACTGAAAAAAAAATCTTAATGGCTACGTTTGAAAATTGCAATAAACATGATGGGATTGCATGGATGGCAAAAAATTCTTAGCAAGATGTAACAGGGTAGAGTGAGTGTTAGAGCAATTATTGTATCTGTATGCTCATTTTCTTTGTGTAATTTATGGCCTTAATCACTTGTAGGCAAATTCAATCATGAGGCAATGCCCTGATAGCTAGACTTAGCAATAGTGGCAGTACACGGTGGATGAAAACTCGTCACACATGGCTTCTTCCTCCACAAAGGAAATTTCCTACAGCTTTTTATTTGTTTTTGATGTTTCAGCTCCACAAATGGATGGAGATCTGGCTTTTGAAAATAAGCCCATGGAAAGGAGCCATATATAGGTGCCAACAAGCCTAGGCCTGCTTTCTCTTCCACAAAGCAATGACTTTATTTGCTTTTGCTTTATGCTGAACAATGGATGTGGGGAAATAGACCCCAGGTTCATGTGAAATAGAGACCAAATAGGATTGTTAATCAGCATTCTGAGTTATGCCCAGGAATGTTCTAACTGTTATGTACTGAGCCCAAGTACACACACAAAAAGATGCATAAAAGAACTAGTTGACGAATATGGGTGTGGGCGGCAGTTTCATGTCAATGGGCCAAGATTGGTCTTAGGAAATGCTTCATTGAAATGTTTGCCTCAAAACAGAATGCTCTTTATAGTGAAAAATGTTTCGTGCAAAATCCTATATAAATAGTATTAACTTAAGAACACTATTTCTTTAGACTCAGATTCCAGCTGGCAGGTGCTTCAGGTCTTCTAGAGTCTTATGTAATTTTATTTATATCTCTTACCATCTAGTATTATCTTTTTAAATATCTATTTCTGTCATTACACTGTGAGCTCCTTAAGGATAAGAACTAACTTTATTTTTGTATTTCCAATATCTGTCCAATGCCTGGTATATACAATATTCAACAAAAAGTGACCTCATTGTAAATAGGACGTAGTGAGTCCTCTGTTTGCTAAATAAATGACTTCACCGAGTCTTGAAGGGCAGAAAGATATTTATTGTCTTAGACCATTTATAAGTTAGGCATTATCATCTTATATTTTCCAAAATATTCCACAGTCTCTCTAATCAGAGACTCTCTAGAAATCTTGTATTAAAAAGATAAATATTGGGCTTTATTTGGGAGTTAGTTCAATTTAAGTCATAGCACAATGCCAAATGAGGTAACACATTATTCCCCTGTGTCATGTATTCATTGTGGATATCTTAGTCCTCTACTCTGTTTAGGATAGAACATACTGTGAATACTACAATGTCTGGATGCCACATCAGGAAGGATATTGCCAGAGCTTGCTCAAAAGAGAGGATCTATAAAAGGAAAACTATGTCGTCTGAGGGTGTTTAGTGGCAAAAAGGGGAATATCTAATAGCTGTTTGAAAAGGTAAACACCATGTTCTAGATCCAGAAGCAACAGATTCTCTCACTCTGTTTCCACAAGTCTTAGAAGCCACCAGATGAGCTTCCTTTGCTGAGACACCACCAGGAGGCTCTATGCTCATGTTGATATTAGAGTTTCAAACTTTATGGCCAGATCATTGCAATATGCTTGACAACCTTGGTCTTTGCATCTTGCTCACCATAGAGGATTTCACTATGGAACCCTTGCTCTTTATATGCTATCTACCAAAACTTACTCTCATGACATTGTGCTTCTTCTCCCACACCTTTCGAATATGCCTTTTGAACTACTAGCATAATGTTTTAGAATATTCATAAAACAAAAAGCCAACTCTTCTCAACAATGTCTCCAATATTTTCTTTTTGTTTCACTTACTAGAAGAAAATTCTTCTCTTCTCTTTCTTTCCCAAGAAGAAAATATTTGTTTACCCATATACTATAAGCACTGAGAGTGCAATTATCATTCTTGATTTTCGAAGTCTCACTCTCTACTCTTTTGTAATATTTTCTCTTTATTTGAAGTTCACAACGTCTGACCATATCTTTTTTTTTAATTATTTTACCTCTTTACAATAATCTAAAA
>NW_012149319.1:1154759-1157907 GCF_000956105.1 Propithecus coquereli
CACTCTTTCCAATGACCTAACTGATACCAACCTACCTCTCCACAGTTTCTCAGTGACCTCTTGATTTATCCTTTTCAGTCTCCTTTGTGATGCTGTCATCAGGTTTCTGTCCCTGAATTCTCCATCTTTTCTTTGCATTCACACACCCTATTTTGTAGTATCACTACTCCTGGTTTTAACCAAAGTCTATAGGCTCAATAATTTCAAATGTGTATCTCCAGGTTAGATGTTGAACTTATCTTCTGGAACAGTTAATAGTATCTTAAACTCAACATGATCAATGAATAATTACATATCATCTCCTGTTTCCCATACTTAGTACTCATGTACAAGACTTCAATCAATAAAACCTTTGTGTACAGAGATGTAAGTCCTGATATCTTTGAGTCAACTTAAATTCTGCTTTCTTCCTCATACCTAATTCATTGAATCCTGGAAATTATGCTCTTTAACTATCTCTCCTTTCCTTTTCTACAGTAATTTCCCTAGTATTATACTATCGTCATATCTTACTTGGGCTATTGAAATAGCCACCTAATTGGGCTCCTTGACTTCAGTCTTTCCTGCCTTTAATCCAGCTTTGATACCATTGAACAATAACAGAATGTAAAAGCATATTTGACATATAAATGCAATGGGATTTGATTATAGTTTGAAAGTAGCTTCAAGGAGCTACTAACTACATTTCTATACTTAGTGAATAATATGGCAGGTTGTTCTTCAGGTCACCACAAATACGATATGATTGGTTGATAAGACAAAAAGTTCATGATTCCCATAGCTATACTTTTACAAGCCAATCCCTTGGAAATCTAGCTGTGTGCAAATGCTCTCTGACTTGAAGCAGTAAGGCATGTTTTCTGAAGTGTTTTTTAAAGAGTTGTCATTCTCTGTATCTGACTAACATGTGAATCTCAGAGAATATTCCCACCCCTGCCATCATCCCAACAAAGTGAAACTAATGCTGACTTTCATCAGGGAATAAGGGATCCATTGGCATACACTGTCAGAGAAAATATGTTTGAACTCCCTTCCCATTCTCACTCTTGGATCCACTTGACAGCAAAGAAATTTACTCTGGCTAACAAAGGAATAGAAGTAAAATGGCTTCTGGATGGGGAAGTTATAAAAGAAATATAATGTTTCTGATCTTGAAAACTGGAAGTACCTTTGAGTGTATTTCAGAGATTGGGTCTGTAGTTTAAACCAAAACATGAATCCTTGGGCTAGAGAAGCAGAGAAAAGAAGGTATAGGTTTGACTTAGAAAAACTGAGATCAGAAAAGCCACAGAATTAGAAATTCCTAAGAGTCCCCTACTAAGTTGAATGATTCTGGTATTTAGCTATACCCTGAACCAGTATGTTTCACATCAAAAGTTCACATTCTTAAAAAATAAATCACACAGTTGAATACCCTTTTTTTAAAAAAATAAACTGCTATAAGCTCTGGTTAATCCTGGAAAAGATTAAATGTCAAGATCACATATTGTGAATACTGAGCACATGGGGAGGAGGCAAGATGGCTGACTAGAGAGAGACATTGGTTGCCAAATCATCCCAAATGAAGAAAAGTTTCAGGTGAGAAAGTATAGCCTAGGTGAAATCCTGAGGGAAAGGTGCCAGAACCTACATTTACCAGAGATCCCATGGGAAGAAGTTGCAGAACCAAATAAAAAGGAGCAGGATTTGGCAGAGACTGACCCCCAAGTGATTTGGAGCCAGGTGGAAAGGGTAGGTGGGAGTATTTACTTTTCCTCCCCTCATACCTGTGGCCACCTCTCAGTCTGTCTGAGAGCCCTTTTACCCTGATGAATCCAGGTGCTGCTGCCATCGGCAAACTGAGAGCTGTTTGGGAACAGAGCACCAGGCTGTGGGTCCATGTAGGGTTGCTTTTCCTCACCACAGACCTTCACTGAGACAGTGGGTGCTATATTGCCTGCTCACATGCCAGGTGCCTCTATCCACCCGGGGAAGTCACAGCACTTCAAACTCCCTGTCACTGGATCTCACATGAACATTCCCTAGCACCCATTTGGATTGTGACTACCACTAAGGAACAGGGATACACAGGGATACACAGGGAATAGGGATACACAGCAGCAGTTCTGACCTATAGGGAGGGCTGCCCTAAGGGCACTGGGAAGTGTTATGAATGCTTTTTAGGACAGAGAAAGGTGGAAAGTGCATTCTCCTGCACCAGAGAGACCCTGGATTGTGATCCAAAGTTTCTGTGCCCTTCCCAATGGAGATGCTCTTCACCATTTGGGGGCTTCTCCTCTTCTCCTCTTCCTCACAGATGCTTCTGAGGCAGCCACTAGTGAAAGGCTATTTCCACTTGGGACCAGTGAGGGTTCCATGGGGAAGGATTAAGCCAGGGCACTTGGGAGCAGCTGCCCCACCTCTGACAGAGCACCTGTGATACCCAGGTTTCCATGAACCTTGAGGTTCAGTTCTTTTCCCCTAAAAAGCTGCAGGAAGTGCATTCATGTGCCCTAAGGACAAAGGTTACCACATCCTCTGAGGGAGGGAGGGACTAACAGTTCTTTACCTGACCTGTCTGCCTCTTCTGGGAGGGGCCTAACTTCCCTAGAGGCAAGTCATTAGCACAAACACACCTCTCCTGGAACATTTCAGCCACAGTCCACAGCCAGGCTGGTAACCCTGTACACAGCAGATTGAGCTGCTACCACCAACTCGGCTGCAGCTTGACCAGGATGGGAGCGGGAAAACTGGGTGCATTTGTGCCCCTGAAGGGCAGAGAATGGTGTCATGGCTGGGGGTAAGAGGAAGTTTAAATAGCTTGGGTGCCCCACAGCTGCCTCCTCTGCTAATCACATCAAGAGAGGTCTACCCTTCTTGTCGCAGGCTCACAGCACATATGAATTTCTTCTGCCAGAACATTCTTCTGGAGCAGGAGAGCACCCCACCCCTCGGTATCACAGCCAGTGCCAAACCCAAGGAATCTGGACGGCAAGTTTGACAGTAAGTTGATCTCAATCTGGTCCACCCAGGATTCAAGTACACCACCGAGGGGACTGGTAACAGGATTACCTAACTTAACCCACACCACTGGCAACTGAACACCTTCCCATGGGTCTGAGGTCCAACTGACCCAAATTGCCAGCAACACCACAGTAGGAACCTGCCT
>NW_012149319.1:1158343-1159590 GCF_000956105.1 Propithecus coquereli
GGAGGACTCATTAAAGAAAACATAACAGAAGTTCTATAAATGAAGGAGTCATTTGGGGAATTTCAAAATACAGTGAAAAGTTTTAACAATCGACTAGGTACTAGATTAAGCAGAAGAAAGAATTTTAGACTTGAAACAAGGTTTTCTAATTAAACCAGGTAGTCAAAAATAAAGAAAAAAGAATCAAGAGAAACGGAAATCTTTGAGAAATATGAGGTTATGTACAATGCCCAAACATAAGAATCATAGGTATTCCCGAGGAAAAAAAGAAAAAGCAAAAAGCATGGAAAATCTCTTTGAGGGAATAACAGAGAGAAACCTCCCTGGTCTTGCTAGAGATTTAGACATTTAGATATAAGGTCAATGAACTTCTGGAAAATTTATTGAACATAGGATATCTCCAAGGCACACAGTTACCAGTTTAAGCAAAGACAGAGTGAAGGAGAATATCCTATGATCTGTGAGACAAAAGCATCAGGTGACTTACAAAGGAAAACCCATCAGAGTAACAGTAGACGTGTCAGCAGAAACCTTACAAGCCAAAAGAGACTAGGGTCCCATTTTTAGTGTTCTTAAACAGAATAACTATCAGCCAAGAATTTTGCATCCTGAAAAACTAGCTTTCATAAATGAAGAAATAAAATCTTTATTAGTCAAGCAAACACTAAGAGAATTAGTCACCACGAGACCTGCCCTACAGGAAATGCTCAAAAGTGCTCTAAACACCAAAAAGGATAGTCAAACCCACCAGTGTAAAAACACTCATAAGTAAAAACTCACAGGTCTTATAAAAACAGTAGTAACACAAAGGAGAATACCAAGCAACTAGGTAACAATCAACATGATGATTGGAACAGAATCTCACTTATCAATATTAACATTGAATGTAAACATATAAATTCCCTACTAAAAGATGTATGTTGATGGAATGGACAAAAAATCATATCTACTGTCTCTAAGAAACCTATTTGACTCATAAAGAGTCTCATAGACTCAGGGTAAAGGGGTGGCAAAAAATATTTCATACAAATGGAAACTATGACTGAGCAGGAGAAGCTATTCTTACATCAGGAAAAAAAAAAAAAAAAGACTTCAACTTCCAGTCAACAACAGTAAAAAAAGACAAAGGTCATCATTATATAATCATAAGGGATTAATTCAACAAGAAGATATAACAATCCTAAATATATATGCACCTAACACCAAAGGTCTCATATTCATAAAACAAATACTACTAGATCTAAAAA
>NW_012149319.1:1160210-1167617 GCF_000956105.1 Propithecus coquereli
AAATAACCTGCTGCTGAACAATCTTTGGGTCAATGACAAAATCAAGATGGACATCAAAAAATTTTTAAAATTGAATGACAATGGTGATACAGCAACCAAAATATCTGAGCTACAGAAAAATTGTGCTCAGGGGGAAGTTCATAGGACTAAATGCCTACATCAGAAAGACAGAAAGATCAAATATTAATAACATCATGTCACACCTCAGGGAACTAGAAAAACAAGAACAAACCAAACCCAAAGCCACAGAAGATAAGAAATAACAAAGATCAGAGCAGAACTAAATGAAATTGATACCCCCCCAAAAACGATATAAAGTAGCAATGAACTAAAAGGTGCTTCTTTGAAAAGATAAACAAAATTGATGGACCACTAGCTAGATTAACCAAGAAAAGAAGAGAGAGGATTCAAATAAGCTCAATCAGAAATGAAAAAGGAGACATTACAACTGATACCACAGAAATATAAAAGATAATCAGAGACTACTATGAACACCTCTATGCACACAAACTAGAAAATGTAGAGGAAATACATAAGTGTTTGGAAACATAATCTTTTAAGCTTGAATCAGGAAGAAATAGAAACCTTAACAGACCATAATGAGCAGTAAGATTGAATCAGTAATGAAAAATCTACCAAGGGAAAAAAAGCCCAGGACCAGATGGCTTAGCAGCCAAATTCTATGAGACCTAGAAGAAAAGCTGGTACCTATCCTACTAAAACTATTCTATAACACTGAAAAGGAGGGAATCTTCCTTAAATCATTCTATGAAGCCAGTATCACCCTTATACCAAAGCCGGGAAATGACACAACAAAAAAAGAAAACTGCAGACCAATATCCCTCAAGAACATAGATGTAAAAATCTTGAATGAAATACTAGCAAATCAAACCCAAGAGCACATCAAAAAAATTATTCACCACGATCAATTGCATTTCATCTGAGAGATGCAAGGATGGTTCAACATATGCAAGTCCGTAAGTGTACTTCACTGCATAAATAGAACTACCATATGATCCAGCAGTTCCATTTTTGGGTATACTTCCAAAAGAATTGTAATAAAGATCTCAAAGATATATCTGCATTCCCACATTTACTGCAGTATTGTTTGTAATAGACAATATGTGGAAACAATCTGAATGTCCATAGATAAATGGATCAAAAAATGTGATATATATATATATATCTTTCTGCAGAATAATAGGCTAAAAGAAAAAAGGTGATATGTGTATTTATGTTAATGTAAACAATGGAATATTATTCAGCCTTAAAAAAGAAAATCTTACCATTTGCATATACATGGATGAAACTGGAGGACATTATGTTAAGCGAAATAAGATAGTCACAGAAAGACAAATGTTGCATGATTCCAGTTATATGAGGTATCTGCAATAGTCAAACTCATATATCATAGAATAGAATGGTGGTTGCTGGGGCTTCAGGAAGGAGGAAATGGGAGGTTGTTTCTTAATGGGTATGAAGCTTCAGTTATGCAAGAGGAAATAAGTTCTAGAGATCTCCTGTTCAAAATAGTGCCTAAGTTAACGATATGGAATTGTGTACTTAAAATTTGTTAAGACGGTAGATTTCATGTTAAGTGTTCTTACTACAAATAACAAACAAAAAAACAAACAAACAAAAACCAAAGGGACACAAGGAAACTTTTGAAGGTGATGGATTTGTTTAATACCTTAATTGTGATATGCATATGTCCAAACTCATCAAGTTATATACATTAAATATCTGCAAGGTTTTTTAAAAGTATATCAATTATACTTTGATAAAGCTGTTAAAAATAAAAGAACAGAGATAAGGATGAAAAAAATTCTAGGAGGAACTTGGAACACACACAACATGGGTTGTGTCAGGAAATGCCAGGTATATAGTTTTTGTTGTTTCTTTTGTTGTTTTCTTGCAGTGAAGGATATGTTGAGGGAAGTAGGACAAAATGGCGCTTAGTCCTTATGCACAAGAGCACCAAATGTGACATGCAGATGTTGGAATTTTACTACGAGGACCACAGAGAACTCTTTAAATTTATTGAGTGGAAGTGATATATGATCAGAACCATGCTTTAGGTAGATTATATTGGCCAAATATTTATAGGAGTCATTATGGTGAGTCAAGACTGAAGCTGGAAAGAACCATTAGGAGCCAATTTAATGTGTAAGTAAAAGGTAAAGATCTGCCCTCCATTAGTTTTTGTGGAAATAGAGTCAGTTTGTTTCTGAACTTTTAGATGCCAGTATTTTTATCTTTCAAAATGAAATATAATTGGTCAGTTTTTGCTTGTAGACACTAACCCAGAGTAAGCTGTTTTTTTGCCGTTATTTTAAAATTGAGTCTGGTTCAATTAATAACATGAAAATGAGCTTGCCATGTTTCCTTGTAAACAATTGTGCTGATTTTTATAATGGCCTTTTGAAATTGCAATTGGCATATGTTTTAATTAAGGAATGTGTTATATGAGCATAATAATGCTTTACCCCTACCATTTCATAGATCTGAAAATGAAGAGTAGATTGAGTGCTTTAAAAATGGTTTAATAAAGGTCTAATTAGGACTCTAAAATAGTCTTAATTTGGATTTTTCTTTTTAATACTAACTTTTCTACTCTTCTGGATATAAATTCTACTCAATGTGCTGAAAGCCTAGTAAAAATCTGGAGGTCCCTTTATGAGTCAGAAGTACAGCATGTAAAGGACTGACTCCAAAAGAGATTTAAATAGTTTGCCTTTTTTGCCCTGTTTAATGTCATCCTCTGGGGACATTTTGCTCCCTCTATGGTAAAGGTGTTAATTGAAGTCATTCTGTAAATACTTACTGAGCACTTATTAAGTAGTAGACCCTTGATGTGAAAGATGACCTGGTCTCAAGAAACTTACAGCCTACTAAGAGCTGCCATTTATTGAGGGCTCACTCTGTGCCAACCTAATTGTTAAGCAAGCACTTTGCATGCATCACTCATTTAATCCTTACAACTACCCTAGGAAGGGGTTAGTATGGTTAAATAACTTGACAGAAACCACACAACTTAAAAATGGTAGAACTGGACTCATTCCCTGGTCTCTGCGACTCTAAAGCCTATGCTCTATGGACCACCTTATGTAGAAACTCACACAGAAAAGATAGTTGAGTATTAAAGAGGGACACAGAGGTAATGGGTACAGGATGGGTTTCATCAAGAAAGTGATCAATGAGCTAAGCCTGACACTTAGAAGATAAAGAAATCCTGTTTGAAGGAGTTTTAGCTTGTGGCAAAAAACGTGGAGGCCTCTGAGAAGAGTCATATTATGAAATCGGCAAAGTCTCTGCCTAATGAGACGTCATCATGTAAGTGGGGAGGCAAGAAACAAAGATTAGAAAACAATGATCACTAATATATCAACAACATATTAATGTGCGATTTAGTGAGCTTCACATTGAAAATCTTAGTGCTTAAGAGAATGCATAGATAAGACTGATTAAGTCAGGTATGATTAATAGGAAAGGCTTTCTAGAAGAGGTTAGTTTGGAGCCTGAGTTTTATATAAGAAACATGAATAGATAAAATAGAGGCAGAAAGAAGCCTCACCGTGGAAACAGTAAAATAAGGAAGCAAGGAGAAGCAAGTTACCCTAAAGATAGCAAGTGTGGTTGTGAAAATATGAGTTACAATATGAAAATAAAAGGTGAAATTATTTTCAATGCTCTATTATAGTTTATTTGGGAATGAAGGAGAAAACATTGTTGCTTTATTCCAATAAAGAATATTTTCAGAGAAATTTTAATAAATGTTATAATCACATTACTATATCTATTAGCCCATTGAAAAAATTCTCAAGATACATATGTAAACATATTAACAAAAACCAGTTCAATTCAGTTAAGAAACATAAAATATTTAAAATAGATCTTGATTTTAACAAGTACATTAAGGAAATAAGCTTATTACACATTAAAGTATATGACAATGTGGGCTGATACAAGTATCTATTTGCATTAGCATGTGCAAAATATGGAAGGTACAAATAAGTACAGAGAGAGCAGTATTAGTTCCCCTGAGAAAGAGCCATATAGTAAGCATGGGTGATTTTCTCTTGATGTATATAGAGTTAGTTATACAAACATCCCCCATGGCTAATTGGGAAGGGTACTAGCTTCCAAGAAATTCTTATCTGAGATGAAAGGGAATCTGCCAAAACCTATAAAAAGCTCAAGCTGTTTCCTTTTTTGCTGATTCATGAGAAAATGAGCAATAGCTCAGGAAGGAACCTCAATTGTATCTCTAGATACTTTGAAAACTTAGGTTAAAATCTGAAGGATTCGGGGCAGGGAAATTGAATTGTACAGGTGGAGTTGTTATCACTTGATCTAATTGAAAAATGTATTTTGGAGAAAAAGGAGCATTTGGAATTGAGTACACACAGATGGTGTAAAAAAAAAAAATGATTTTGTTTTCTGGGCTACAGCTCATCATTTCAGAATGATGAATGCCTGAGAAGGAAAAGAGAACATCTCACAAAGAAATAAAAAGATCTAAAGCACAGGCTATTTCCATATGACTCTACCCATAGAAAGGCTCTTCGTTTATTCTTGTCATCCTTATCATTTTAAATTATTTTTTTCTTTAGATAAAATAGAAAAGACACACTTTTGTATGTATCTGAAAATATTACAAATACAATGATGGGATGGGTTGATAGATATGGATTTATCTGTATTGTTTGAAATGAAGAGCTTAATTAATAGTATGAAATATATGAGGTCTTAAAATATTTCCCTACACTTAGGTTCAGAAATTATTAATAGCTGGACAAGTACAGGATGATGGAAAACTGGCTTAACAGCATTTTAGGTAAAGAAAAAAAAATTGGGTGGATAAAGTTTGCTTTACAATTCCACACAAGTCAATTGTGTGATGTGGCAGCCAAAAATATCTAATAAATCCTCAAACTGCATTAGCAAAATTACAGTGGCCAAGGAAATAGATAATCATTCTTTGGCACTTCGCTCTACCCAGACCACATTTGGAATTAGGTGTTAATTGCTGGACCCCAATGACTGTGAATTAACATATACCCCCAGGAATATAATCAGTTGTTAAGGACTATGGAAATCATGGGATATGAGGAACTGTTGGAAAAATTGTTGTGCTCAACCTGGGAAAGAAGACATTCATATTAGCTGCCTTAAAGTCTTTCGATGACATTGGCAAAGTGTTTCTATTTACACTATGCAGCTTTTGAATTGTGATTCATGCCAGTTCAGGGGTAAATTGCAGGGAAGAAAATGGTAGGTTGATATAAGGGATATCTCTTTTATAACTTGAAATCCATCAATGCATGGGTACTTCATGAAATATTAAATAATTGCAAGTCACAAAAGATGTTCTAGATAGAGATATCTATATACCTGCAACATGTGCTTGAATCGGTTCGGACGGCCTAATGAAAACTAACTGTTATGCATTCAGAAATTTTGCCAGTTGGTTTGGTAGCTTAACATCAGCAAACTGTGAGAATATTTACACAAGAGAAATTGCCAAACACTACACTAGAGAAAACACTAGAGAAATTGTCAAATAAGAGCTTTTTTCTTTTGAGAACCAATTTGTTAGCACACCACTGGATTTTATAGGTGATAGATGCAATGGTAAAAGATTTCATCCTCCCAAATCTAAAAGCTTATGAATATACTCATATGTAGCAGAATATAAACTTAAAAAAAGTAATTAATATGAGCAGTAAAGTCAAGAAAGTTTGTAAAGGAGGTTGGAGGTAAAATGACAAGAATAAAAAAGAGTAAACATTGGGGAGTGGATTCTATTGTATGGGAACAGGAAAAAATAGAACTAAGGTTAATTTTCTAAGTATTTTTAATTAAGGCATAAGAGATTTGCCATTGTTGGGAGAAAAGTATAATATACTAGGAAAGTTTGTTCTTTTTTTCTTTTACAGGTAGATATCTTAAGGAATAAATGAATTACATTTATATCCAGAAATTGCTAAATGGATTATCTATGAATTTTGAGCATAAGAAATTAGACTGTCTTTCAAAAATGCAAATATATTTTCACTGTGTTATTCATAGTTAAATGTAAATGCTACATGAGATCACTGCTTTCTATAATATGAATTCATATTCTTCATTCTGTAATTTAAGGATGGGCTAATTATTCCTACTTTAATCATAAACATAAATTACCTTAATTTCAGAGATATTTAAGATTCTTTTCATATGGGTGGTCTTTTTTTTTTTTTTTTTTTTTTTTGAGATAGGGTCTCACTCTGTTGCCCAGGCTATAGTACAGTGGCATCATCACAGCTCACCACAACCTCAAACTCCTGGTTCAAGCGATCCTCCTGCCTCAGCCCTGCGAGTAGCTGGGACTAGGGGCTCACACCACTGTACCCAGATAATTTTTCTATCTTTAGTAAAGACAGGGTCTTTAGTAAAGACAGGGTGCTCAGGGTGGTTCTCGAACTCTTGAGCTCAAGTGATTCTCCTGCCTCCCCGCTTTGGCCTCCCAGAGTGTTAGTATTACAGGCGTGGAACGCTGCGCCCAGCCGGCCCTTTTGATATCCACTTAATTAGCCCGACTTGGATGTTTTTTGCTGAAATAGCCACATTACAATGTCCAATAAAAATATAGATCTTGTAATTCTTCGTGTTGTAAACATTTAACCATCCCATGTTTCGAAGTGTACTAGTTCTGAAATTAAAAAAGCATAATGCTTTTGAAATGTTTGTAAGTGCTATATGAAATTTTCATAAACTTTTATAGGTATTTTATCTCAAAGAGGAAAGGTAAACTTGCAGTTTGAAAAATGTCCTCCCTTCTCTCCATTTCAATGACATAATAAAAAAGTAAAAACACAAAACTCCATATTTATCTCTTCTTTGAGTGCCTATAAACCATGTGTATGTTCTTGGTATAGTAATAATTGCATGATAACTTGAATGTTATAATTATTTTTACATGAAATAAAATTCTGCTGTTTCTTAGATCTTTAAGAGCAAAGCCTGTGTCTCATTCATTTTTGTGCACACACAAATGTGCATATAAAACTGTGTGCAATTACATAGACAGAGTACATATTAAAGAAATGTTTTTGAGTAAAGCAATTATTCAGCCATTTTCCTGTTAAATAACATAAGCAACATGCTGTTTCTTTGTCAATATATTCATAAATGACAAAACCTCAATGCTTTATTATTTTTTCCCGTAGTCTGAGGTGCTATTTTTCTATGGTCTTCATTCAAAGTATTGATACAAAATTTATAGATACAAGTTAAGCCATGATTTTTTTTTTTTTTTTGTAGAAGGGAGTTATGAAAGAACAAAAATTATGTTTAGTAAGGTCTAAAATTAACATATTTATAATCATTCCACCAAAAAATTTCTATGTAAACAATAAGCACAAC
>NW_012149319.1:1168459-1179633 GCF_000956105.1 Propithecus coquereli
CAGAATAGATATGATCAAGGATAATCCCTTTAGGCAGGTGAAATGATTCATAGATTTTTGGACCACAGAATGAGTATGAGTAAGAGCAAACAGACATTGTTCCAATGGAATTGGAAAGGAATGGTATTCGTCTCCTTAATTACCACAAATTGGTAATTTAATATATACTTTATGTTAACTTGCATAAATTACAGGATGTTTGACAACATTTCTCTCTATATCTCACTTAATAACATTACACATGCAATTAAGAAGTTTTTATTTTTATGGTATAAAATTCCAAAGAAAGACATTCTTCAAAAGATTGGAGTTAAGGATTCAGTGTATCCAACATTTAACTATGTTCTTTCTAACTTCTGCTGCCTTGTTAGGTTTGTATGGTCTGTGAATCTTCCCCATTGCATAATGAAAAGCCATTGATTTTATTTTTAATTGAGTGGAATTGATGATTTTATTGACCAAAATTGGGATTAAACTGACCTTTACATTGCCAATATAAAATGACTTGTTGAGCAAATTAATTCCATACCTAGTACAAAAAATCTTTTAAAACGACTAAAGGGAGTAAATGTTTCCCAAAACATTACAGTACAACTACATACAGGTGAAAAAGTGCACCTGGTTCTAAGCTGGGAAGCAGTACAAAAAATAAACACTCTGTGATCCCAACCCCCAAGAATTTACAGTCTGAGGAGATTAGGCAATCAAGAGGAAACCCAAGGAAAAGTGTGCTAAGAATTTCATTGGAGAAATAATTGGGGGTGAGAGGTAGTGATTAATTATGACAAAGTGATTGATTGTAATAGCAGAGCCTAGCCCAGGTAAGGCTGGGGTTCTTTTTGATAATTGCTTTTCTTTATTAAAATTATATTTCTTCTAGGCATTCAAATATATTTGAAGTCAAATATATTTGACTTCATATATTACTTATAGAACCAAATTATTGCACTAGTTAGACCAGGTTGGGCACAGGCAGAATGCAATTTTATTCTTTTTTACCTCTACCTTTTGGATTTTATCTGAAGATTTTTTTTTTCCTTTTCCTAATGAAGTGGGGTAGATTCTGTAGTTTTTAGGAAACTTTCAAATAACCAAAAATTCGGACTTTCTCTATAAAAACACTGAACATTATCTAACTTAAAACTTTTCTCCTATTTCAGCTCACACCCGTCACATGCTGCACTAGGGAAGAAAGTCATGGTAGACAATTTTTTTTCTCCTGATACACTTCTTACCTCACTTTCTCTCACGTCTCACTTCACATTTTACTCCACATTTACATCTCTTACCTCACAATTCCGGTCTGTACAGTGTCAGGCGTAGTAACATGCAGAAATTGTAAGGAGGCAGAAAAGGTGTAGGCAACAGGTTCAGTTGTAACTTAATGTTGCATATTTATGGTGGATGTTGGTTCTTTTTCTTGTGGGGTACTTTTTATGGTTTCCTTTGATAGGAAACTGCTGGAACTGTGACTGATAAAGGTAGTGTTCATTATGAAAATGCAACTTGCCCCCAGCGCTCATGAGAGTTGATAGTATCAATTCCCAATTCTGTGTTCAGTGACTTCATGGTGGTAGCTTAAAATCAGTCATAGTGAAAGATTTATATTGTATTAATTGGCAAATGCTACAAATCAGAGCTTTTAAATATTTTTTGAAGGGAATGGTCAGGCAATTGTTAAACTTGTGTTATATATCAGCTCATCACCTTATATATTTCTTCCTCAGGCCTCTTGAACTGGCACTTAACTATATAGTTGGAACCAAAAACTCAATTACATACATCAAGTATGAAATTTATTAATCAGAAAACACTTTTATTCCTTTAGAATAAATTAGGTTTTAACAGTGTTGTAAATTGAAATCCGTATAGAAAGAATCATGTTAAGGTGATCCTAACAGTAAAAGAAATGCATTGAGTAAATTATGTATGAGCAGTTTATTCAGCACTGTAGTCTGCATAACGGTGAAACGAAGTATAAGCCATATCTCCTGCTCTCAAAGAATCTTAGATTCAGTGTCTAAATTGAAACAGAACATAAAAAATTTTATCTATGAAAATTGTACTCTACTATTTTAAATTTACATATTCTTTTGTGGTAGCACAGTAACTATACCTATGAAACTAGATATGAAATTCAATTTAGCAGTGGGGAATTCTGAAAAGAATGAATTTTGGAGTTACATAGGCTTTGGTTTGAATCCCAGTTTCTATGTACTGACTGTGTAATCATAGGCAAGTCATTAAACTCTCTATACTTTGGTTTCTTCATTTGAAAAATAGGCCTAATTAAAACAACCTCATAGGATTGTATTAAAGATATCATGTAATACCATATATAATGCCATGATTGGCACTCAAGAAATTTTAAGATACTTCACCAATTCTACCATAGCTAGTTTTTTGTTTTGTTTTATTTTGTTTTTTGAATTGAAATTATTTTAAAAATACTTAAAAAAATATTTTCTCACCTCTTCTATGAAAAAGATATAAAAAGTTTGGCCTTTAAATACTAGTAGCTTGAGCAATCACAGTTATTAAAATGAATAAAAAGTACAACCATAAAAAAGCATAACTTCCTCCGTTTTTTACAGAGTAGTCCATGTATATATATGCAGTAAAAGAAAAAATTCTGAGAATCCTGAAGGAAGCTAAGTGTATCAAACCAACAGGCCAAGGGGGATGGCAGGGTGGAGAACTGTCAAAGAAAACAAGAGCTGGCCAGTAACTAAGTAAGTAAAAATACATTTTATTTGGGACTATTGCAATAGGGAAAAGAGACTTCAGTGTAGAACTGGGCTCAATTCTGAAGTAGGAATTTATAGACAAGAAACAGACTGAGGGGTAGTGCTGGGAAAATCACTGAGAAGAAACATCAGGGGTAAGAGGAGATTTTGACTAAAGGGACCTGACATAATTCTTGATGAAGTCAATCCAGGTGATCTGACATCACCTGGTGGATGGTGGGGGAAAAGGAACCTCTTTACGTTTGTTCAGATACCATATAGAGGCTGATTTGACACTGAAAGATGGGGAGTCTCACTAAACCAACTTAGCAGGGTTCTTGATAAAACTGAGTGATACAAGACAGACACAAAGGTCTGAAAGTCATGGCCTAGTTGAAAAGAGGTTTCAGAAAAGCCTGACCAAAGTCTGGTCAAGGAGAGAATCTTTATCAGAACAAAGGAACTCGTATCTTGTGATCTCTTTGTAGTGCCTCCTATTGACAGACTGCGTCAGGAAGACAGCCAACAAGGATTTCTGGGAAATGTAGTTTACAGATCCCCCTCACCTTCAACATTACAGAAAACGCAAGGGTGGATTTGAGCTGAGCACACAGATAAATTAACCTGCATAGTAATCACATCTCCACCTACTTTCTACCTTCCAAAATAAGGCTCCCATCCCTCCTGTGGGTTTATCTATTATTTTTTTGCATTGCTTTTGTGGATTTATTATTTTTTAATTCCTCTAATTTTAGTGGACTTTGAGAGGGGGAAAAAATAAGCCACTTTATCAAATGATCATTCTGATTCTCTAAACCTCAATTTCCTTGCTTTAAAAATAAGAATAATCTAATCTACCTTCTGGGCTTGTTATGAAGAATGAAAGCTATGAGGAACTTAGTACCATGCCTAAAACTGGTTTGTGAAAGACTTTTTATAGTGTCAAACATTGGGAAATATAGTAGATGCTATTTGTTTTGTTTGTGCCTAATATTACTATTTCTTGGGTCAAGTAATAGCACAATAATTATTATTATTATTATTATTATTGAATAAATAGCTCCCATTAGTGCCAGCACTGCTTTAAGAGCTTTATACACATTATCAATTTTAACACAGTCATTACAGCAGTTACGACAGATGGGTACTATTATTATACCCATTTTATAGATAAGAACACTGAGGCACAGGGAGGCTAAATAACTTGCCTTAGGTTAGTCATCTAGTAGGTGGCAGAACCAGGTTTTGAGCCTAAGCAGGTTGACTCTAGTGTCTGATTTTAACCACTGTGTCACAGATAAACTTCACTAATCTGTAACATGAGGACAGCAATCACAGTTACCACAGGGTTTTTGTAAGAATTATGTAACAACAACAAAAAAAACCATTAAAAACAACAACAACAAACATCTAGCAGAGGACTGAGGACACTCAATAAATGTTACATATTATTTTTAAACTGTCAAAATTTTTCATATCATACCTAAGTCTGTATATATTAATAGTTTGTTTTAAATCTCCCCTAAGAGTTGTTTTATTAGTCATTGCTATCTCGCCTCCACCCCATGCTTAGCATGTCTCCATCATATGGATACACTCTGATAGAATTTGTGATTGTTAAATTTGAGTCAACTTGATTGGGCCCTGGGGTACCCAGATACTTGGTCAAACATTATGCTGGGTGTTTCTGTGAGAGTAGTTTTAGAACAGATTAACATTTAAGTCAGTAGGCTGAGTAAACCAGAGTGTCCTCCCTAAAGTAGGTGGACTTCAATCCAAAAAGGGCTGAACTTTTCCTGAGTAGGAGAGGATTCCTCCTGCTTGACTGCTTTCAAATTGGGATATTGGATTTGTCCTGTCTTTGGGCTTGGACTGAAACATTGGCTCTTCCTGGGTCTTGAGCCTGCCAAACTTCTGACTGAAACTATACCATCACCTCCCCTCAGTCTCTAGCTCACCCACTCACCCTGCAGATTTGGGGACTTGTCAATCACCATAATCACGTAAGCCAACTTATTATAATAAAGCTCTTTCTCTCCCCCACTCTCTCCCTCTCTTGTATACATTTATTTATTTATTCACTTATTTATATTTACATGTGTTCTATTTCTCTTTAGGACCCTGACAAATACAGAATCCAATGTAGTTCTAGTACAATTTTATTTAAATCAACATTCAGTATTTGTATTAATATGACTCTGCAAATATTGTTCCCTGATAAAACCTGAGCTGCCAGAATAAAACTCAGTGGAAGGAAGGGATATGATCATTCTATGTATGGACTTTCTCATCCCCCTATTTTTAGTTCAATTTCCAGGATTCTCCTCCTGAAATACCACAGAATTATTCAGTGAAACATGTGGGTGAGAAGCAAGAGAGACTATGAAATATTCTCCTAATCTTCTTTGACCCACTGGGACTCAGAATTCATTTCAGCATTCATCCATAGGCTTTCTTCTATCACATACATTGTGCTATATGTTATAAGGAATACAAAGATAACCTTCAAAAGCTGAGCCTAAAACTCAGTTAAGAACTAAGAAATTAAGAAATTCCTTTCATAGATGCTGAATTTAGCTCAGGTTCTTCTGTGTCATTAGAAACTTCAAAAAATGTGTGTGTGTATATACATACATACATATACACACGACATATGTAATTCTTTTTAAACAATGCACAATTTCAAACCATGGATGTTTTAAAATTAGCAATTATCTGAAAAGTCCACAGGTAATTATTATAGTTTAATGACAACCTGTCCAACTAGTTCTTAAATGTCAATTACTTAAAAAAATTGAGGGTCATGAACATTATTATGCTAATTATCTACTGCATTTGCAATGATTTTTATTTGTAACATTGTTAAAGTTTGGAGCAAAAGAACAATGGTAAGAAAATGTCAAAAGAAAAAAAAAAAGAAACCAAATCCTCAAATATAGAGAACTGAATAGTTATTCCAATGATACTGGTAAAATTTATATAGCAAAGTTAACCATTTAAGTCCTACATAATCAAGAGTAGCTCCTGAAGAGCCAATAAATAGAAGTAAAACAAAGAACAATGATTTTTTTTTCAAGGAAGTCTTTTATACTATTTGTCTTAGTGTTTGTCCTAATTTACTCATTTTCTGGAATACCTGCTTGTGTGGGTTCCATCTCCAAAGGTTTCTTCATAAGAAGAGAACCAAGAGAGATCTTTAACTTTGCCTGAACGGGTCACTGCAACTTTCAGAAAGCAGTTCCAATGGAGTCGTGGGAGTAGATGAGGAAAGAGCAGATAGACCTGGTAAAAGTCACTGACAGCTGGCTTGGACCTTGTCTTCAGGAAGTTCAATATGGAAAAAGGGGGTGGGCAGGGGATGGAATATTTCTAAGACACGATCAAATTAATCAAAGGGTTGCACTTCTTTATTTCAAAACCAAAGGAAAGATGGTTGTTTGGAAAACAGCTGACATGGGGAAAAATGAAGATACTTGAAAAGAGGGAGAGAATTGCAGGGCAACTGGTCACGGAAAGTAATCAAATCAAAGCACAGGTGAGAAGCTCCGTTGAGTTAAGGATTGGAATGAAAGAGCTGAGGCACAGAGATATGATAATGTGAGAACAAACAGACAGCTGTGTAGAGAAGCGGTAAAGGGTGTGGACCCTGGAGCCAGACAGCCTGGGTCTGAAGCTGAGTTCTACCAGTTATTAACTATGTCGTCATAGGACAATAGTTTTCAACTTCTCTTTGTCTCCATTTCTTGACATATAAAATGAGGACAATATTAGTATCTTTATCATAGGATCATTGTGAAAATTACATCTGTTAATACATATAAAGTACTTAGAAAAGTGCCTGCTACATGGTGAATACTAAATGTCAGCTATTTATTATTCATTATTTTAAAAAGTCATCTGCTGCCCTGGGAGAATAGAAAGAGGGAAATTGGAATTTTTAGGGCAAGAGGAGGGTCTGCAGTAACTGCTCTGCAGTGCTATCTGCACACAGTAAATCATATTAGTCCATTAATACCAAAAATAACAGTGTGTAACCAACAGAGTGATTTGTTGTTTCAATGCTTATGTTTACTTAAGAAATTCTCACAACACATTTGGGAGGCAAGTACTGTTATTATTCCCATTTGCAAATGAGACAACAGAGCTTAAATAACAAAATGGGCACCAATAATCAAATATAGAAAGTTATCCTGGACTGCACTAAAATATAATGGACTCTACAGCCTCTATCATTTGCTCCAAATCTTATTCATACATTAGGATGCTCAGTTTGCTGCGAGCAAATTAGAGCACTAGCCACGTGCTACAAAGATGGTCTATTTATCAATAAGCTTGTATAATTGATATAGATTCATGGTGAGATAGGAAAAGAAACCCATTGGGATTAAGAGAGAAGAAAGGAAAGCTAGGCTGAGTACAGGTTTGATTGTGTATGCAGAGGGCAGCCATTTACTGAGTGCAGTGTTAAAATATGCTCAGTGATGAACACGTGATGAGTCTCTACTTGCTTCATTATAAGATTTTGTGTCCATGCTGCATTCACTCTTCTGATGTTGTGCACATTATGCAGCAACAAAATTACCGATGCATTTAGTCTCTCCTTGGGGAAGAGTAACAGGCCCATACCACCTGCTACATTAACCTTTCCTTTTTGTATTAAGGTTTTTGCCTCCTGTTCACTTTTCCTTTCCTTACTGCTCAGGAACATTCAATCTCTATAGACTTTGCTGAAATTTGCAAGTTTTCCCGGCTGCAATCCCAGTTGGTATATCACTAGTTTTTTTCCCCTTATCTATGATATGCAAGTAACCATCTGCTGTTTGAAATTGCATTGTTGCCAGTATAAACTGTTAGAGGTAAACTAGGAAGATTGAAATCTGTTACTACCCTGCAGAGGAGAAAACCTGTTTTAAATATTCTATTCCTAAAGTTTGCTTTATATCAAATGCTTGACTTACTCCCATTTGAGGAAGTTAAAGAAAAAAGGACGAGGATTGAAAAACACTGATAATCTATAACCATCCAACCTAGAGATAAATACCTTACTGGAAGATTTGTTATTGTCATCGGTATTAAGGTTTCCAAAGTTGTATAATAGAAGGAGCTCTGTATTTTAAGTTTGTTATTTTTTATGTTCACAATTGTAGTCAAAATAGTTCTTGATTGGTTCATGTACAATTTTATTGTATTTTATGTGTTAGGTTCATTATTGTTTCTCCAGAGCAGCTTCCATTTTGCTTTCTTTCTACATAACCGGACAACTAGTTGACCTAATTAAGTGGTTTTAATTTTGAAGCTTTTTTTTTTTTTTAAAGTTGTTCTTACAACAAAGCTTTGAGGTATCTGGATGAAAGGGTTACTGTTGCTAAGTTGACTTCACTACTGGACTACAATGGAAGTGAGTATCTATCTTAGGAACCTTGAATATGTCTGATCATACTTCCATCACTAGAACTGCAAAGCAGCTTTCAATCAAAGCCAGAGTACATCAATGTAGCACAGATACCAAAGTAGTTTATTATAGAGAAGATTACATTGAGACTCAAAACTTGAATCAGTTCCCAAAGATTTGATGGTGATTTCCTTTTTTTTTTCTTTTTTCCTTCTTTTTTTTTTTTTTTAAGACACTTACAGGAGAAAGATACTTCTGTGAGGAGCAGAGAGTAAAAAGTGCCCCTTTCTCGTTACAAATTCTCTAGCAAAATTGGTCTTTGACAAAGAAAATAAGTATGTTTCTGAAGCAGAGTCCCAGTGTCCAAAGTCAATTACTGAATTTCTTTCTGTAGACTAGCCACTGAAAGGCTTTAGAAAAACATTTCCAAGAAAAGTAATAGAAGATCATCAAAAGAAGGAAAGCCAAAATCATCAGGGAGTCTTCTGGAATCTATATAGTCAAGGTACTTGAAAGGGGATATGGAAAAAAATGTTATGTAAGATAAACCACTAAATATAAAGAAGCCATTTAACATGTAAGGACACTGGGGCAGTAATGAAAATAAAGTTGACTAAAAGGAATTTGTGTGTTGAGATTCTTTGTACTTTTGGAGTCTGTGAAATTTAAATGGAGTATGGGTGTACAACTCTCTTCCATATGAGTCTTAGGGCAGGAGACCTGACTTCCTAGTCTAAGGGTAGTACTGCACAGTTGAGCGTACTTACTGGTCAAGATATCCTGAGTCTATTTTGAAGCAACTAAATGTCCCATCTCTTCTAAGAAACAGGAAGTTGCGTTGTAAAAGATTTGCTCATTTGTGCAATTTTGGTGAAAGTGTACCAAAACTTGTCCAGCTATGCTCCCTTCAAGTGCTTAAAATTTTACTCTGGGCACAAAAGGAAAGAATAATGTTTTGGTTCTGAAGTTCCTACTCAGTATCTTTGTGGAGATATGCCACACAGTAGCTCCTCAAAGTTTTTCTTGAATGAATGCTAAATGAATAAATGTACCATGTGGTATAAAGAGCTGTTCAATAGAATGATGGGAATGAATATCTGTAGCAGGTTAAAGAAAACAAAAAGAAGAGAGCAGAGAGACAAAACGAAACATTGCTGAAGTGTTTTGCTGTAAAAGGGATAAAAGAAATGGGATAGGTGCTCAAAAGAAAAATAGGTCGAATTAGATTTTTATTAAAATAAATTATTTGTCTTTTTAGGATTGGGTGTGCTACAGCATGCTTATATGTTTGTGTTTTGCTAGGAATCATCCAGTAGAGAGGGGAAAATTGAGTGTGTAGGAGAGAGAGGGAGAAATTACTGGAATAACATCTTTTATTGCATGAGAAGTGCAGATGTGAATGAAGGGAGAGGCTGGACATAGGTAAGAGCACTGGTCCCAACTTTTTCTATTGTTCACTGAAAGATAAAGAGTTTCTGGAAGCAGATGGATGCTGGCTGGTGATGTTACATTGTAAAAATGCTTTCCTGATTCCTTCCATTTTCTAAATGGAAAAAGAATCAAGATCATCAACACAGAAAAAGAGGCAAGAATAAATATTTCAATCTTAAAGAAGAGAAAAAGGGTATGCAATAGTCTAGGAAGGTGGGAGATTGAATGGACTACTGAAATATATTAAAATTTCCAGGTAGCATTAATAAAATTCTGAAGTCTTTCTTTAAAACTTATTTTCTGATCTTCTCCGTCCCCTAGTTTTATTTAGTACTTGAAGTTAGGATTATAATGCAAAAATTTTACTTTGTAGGAAAAAGTCATATCGTATTTCCAACTTCCCATGTCCGTAGATTATATATTTGTGGGGAAGCAATGTCACTATGATCTTTATAAATCCTATTTAACATTTTATAAATATAACAGAGTTGGTATATATAGTTAAATTAACTGCTACTGTTCCTAGAGAATGAGTGGCTATTTTGAGAAGCAGGACTTTACCCTGACCTAGGTTATAGAAATCAGTGAAATGATATGCACACTTAAGTTCAATTACATCATCTTTTGAGTAATATGGTATTGCAATTTGTCATTGATTTGCAACTTTGTACAGAGATGGGTTTCAGGACATATTACCCCAAAATATGGCACTTTGTTTGGCATTTGAGGAAATGGCAGAAGCAGGAAGGTCACTCTCTCCTTCCCCTCACCTGTCTCCCCTGAAGCAGGCCATAAAAGAATTCTTTGATTTCTCCGAATTAGGTCATAAAACCTTCATTCCAAATGTGCTCACTCTATAACCGGATGAAAGGATCATCCTTATCCTTGAAGACACAGAGACGCCAAGAGGAATCTGAACAAACAGGCTTTGCTAATTTCCCCCTAGTTTATTACCATTAGATCATACACTTTTGTCCTCCATTCATACTTCTGCATGACTGTCCATAAAAATCCCACACAAATCCCCTGTTTCCTCATTTCTAAAGGCTCCCATAATCATGTAAAACTTATATTAAATAAATTTGTTTGCTTTTCTTTTGTTATAGGGGCCTATTGTTATGAACCTAAGATGAGAAGAAAATATTAATATATTTCTTCTCCCCTACAACATTATGTAGAATATATTTTGATTTTAGTATCTTTTTTGCAAACATAAAAGATAAGGCTCAAAGAAGTATAACAAGAAAAAAATCTAGAAACAGTATATATTTATGTGTCTTAGGCGTCTAGGAGTGAATATACTAAATTTTCTGAAGGTGTTTCCTTCAGGTTCTTACTGTTCTGCTCCTGTCACCACCTGAGAAAATGGAAGGAGAAAAAAAAATGGAGAATGTGGTTAAAAAATTCTTCATATAGGTAAAAATTTCTGCCCAGTGAGTTACTTTATGTATTGTTACATAAAATATTAACTGTAGAAATTTTCTTATATGCTCAAAACTATTTATGAAAATTTGGGGAACTATAAAAAGATTGATATGATAACCAAATTTTAGAGATGAAGAACCTGACAATTAAAAAGAACACGTTTCAGCCCCTATCTCCTGTCCTAAATTACTAATCTTTCC
>NW_012149319.1:1192568-1193874 GCF_000956105.1 Propithecus coquereli
TTTTTATTTCAGCATATTACAGGGGTACAAATATTTAGATTACATATATTGCCTTTGCCCCACCGAAGTCAGAGCTTCGGATGTGTCCATCCACTGGACAGTGTGCACTGCACCCAGTAGGTGTGAATATACCCATCCCCTCCTCCCCGCCACCTGCTCAACACTCGATGAATGTTAACTACTATATGTGCATTTAAGTGTTGGTCAGTTAAGTCAGTTAATACTAATTTGATGGTGAGTACTTACCGTGTTTGTTTTTCCATTCTTGTGATACTTCTAAATTTTATTTTTAACTTTTTTTGCTCATTAGATTTGATATTGCCTGATGAAAGTACCATCAAATACTAACGTAATACAGTAGTTTAGTAGTTTAAAAAACTGGGTAATGCTTAAGGTAAATGAATTAAAATTATATGTGTAGGTTATTCATTCAATATAAATATTATATCAGAGTCCTATTTGGCCTGGTAGAAAAAAACACTGTATTCTGGGTCTAGATTTGAGCCCAGCAGTTGTCTTCACTGAGATTTTTGATAAGTGAATAGTATCGTGTGGATGTGTTTCATCAATATCAAATAAATTGGACTAGTTGATATCTAAGAATTATCTAAGATTTCTCTGCACTCTCACACAAGAATTTTTTGAAAAAGATTTGAAAATGTGCTCAAATTATACTCCACTTCAGATTTGCGTATCAGCATAACTGGAAAGGGCTGAATGTTGAGCAAGTAGATTTTAAGAGTCACCACCGGATTATTTCTGATCTGATTACCTAGCTTGCAAATATTATACACCCTACCCTTTTCTCTGTCTGCCTGGCATTTCATAATGCTTCCTTTTCCATGACTGTCCTTGCCAGTTTAAGCTTCTCAGTTCACAGCTGTGCTATCCAGCATGGGATCCACTAGCCACATGCAGCTATCCACCACTTGAATGCAGCAAGTGTGACTGGAAACTGAAATTTTAATTTCAATTAATTTAAATTTAAGTTTAAAAACTAACATCAATTCAGTTATTGGGAAACTAGCACAACTTAGGCATATAAATCTACTTTTGCAGCTGTAAATATGACATCTAGATATCAAACACACATTTTTGATAAAAATTTGGTGTCTGAATTAAGATGAGCTGTAAGAAACACAAGATTTCAGAGGTTTAGTATGAAAACAAAAGAATGTAAAACATCTCAGTGATCATTTTATGTTGATTACATGTGGAGATGATAATATTTTTGACACATTGAGTTAAATGCTATTAAAATTAACTTTGCTTGCTTCTCTTTATTATTTTTAATGTACCTGCTGTA
>NW_012149319.1:1193924-1195180 GCF_000956105.1 Propithecus coquereli
ATACATGTAATGGAGTGTGATTTATAGAACATATCTATTCGGGTATTTCAACTTGACGTAGGATTATTGGTGATAACTTGCTAATCTAATTCCAAAGTTAACATGCCTGGCATTATAAGAAGCGCAAAAATATTTATTGCATGATGTATATGTTCATTTCGAGGATCATCCTCTCGAAGCTTTCACTTTGTGAGAGAAGAATGAGGAAGGAACACACAGTATGTGTTATTTTCTCTACTTCGAACCGAACTTTGTCCCCCTAAAGTTCATATATTGAAGCCTTAATCCCTAATGTCTCTGAATATGATTGTATTTGGAAGTGGGACCTTGAAAGAGGCAATTAAATTAAAATGGGGTTCTTAGGGTTGGCCAATTGAATATGACTAGTGTCTTTTAAAAAAGAAGGGATATGACAAGGACAAGACAGACAGAGGGATGACAATGTGAAGAAGCAGTGAGAAGGCAGCCATCTGCAAACCAAAAGAGAGACCTTCAAAGAAACCAAACCTGCTGACGCCTTGATTTGGTCTTCTAGCCTCCAGAATTGTGAGAAAATAAATTCTGTTGCTTAAGCCACCCAGTCTGTGGTATTTTGTTATGGCATCCCTAGCAAACTAATACAATCTCCTGGTATGCATTTTAATTGTTTCTTGCTAAACAACCAAGGCTTTAGAAAAAAAGGGAAGTCTGGGGGAAAGGAGAAAATAATAAAGACTTCATGGAAGAAGTGGCATTTGGACCTGGATGATATTCTGTTTCCCCACAACAATTGTTGTCATTTAGGCAGCACCATATACTGAAACCTGGTCTATTAAATTCTAAACCTACTTAGAAAAAAGTCCTTTTGCTCTGGGGAAAAAAAGATTCAGGTCACGAGACTCCTCCCCAGTAGCAAATATTGGTTAGAACTTACTGGAGGATAAACACATCTCAAAGAATAATCAAGGCCCTTAAGAGAACTATTGATTTGGGCCAAGTGTTTTCAATCAGTAAATGATAAACTGCAATATGATACCATAATCATCCAAATAGTTAAAAATTAAACGTAAAATTTTTATGCCCAGGTTTAGTATATCCAATTTTATTTATCTTTATAGAGCCTACCAGCAGGCAGCTTTTCATTTTAGCTAAGGTTCTCTCTGTTATACTCAACAAAATACCTGGCCTGAAATGGCTTAGACAAAATAGGGAAATTTTATTGGTTCATATGTCTAAGATCCGGGGGTCATGATGCAGTTCCAAACGCATGTTGAGTT
>NW_012149319.1:1196510-1198014 GCF_000956105.1 Propithecus coquereli
TCGAGTAGTGCCTGACATTTGATAAGTATAATAATGAATGATACAAGTATCCATAATTCTCTGAGGGTTCTTCCAGGCTGAAAATTTTATAACTCTGCCAGAAAGTTGATCTGATTGAAAACTTTAAGCTAAAAGGCTAAAGCTCTATCTAGGAAATCTAATTTTAGCAGATGCAAAGATGAGATTTTAAAAATAAAACAAGTCCAACTTCAGCACAATATTTCCAGTATTTCCTAATTTATGACAGAAAAATAAGGAAACAAATTTTGGAAATATCATTTTCAATGAGTTTCTTAACCAAGCATTTTGATTGTGCTTCTATTTAAGTGATATATCCTAAATTCAAATTTATTTTTTGGTCTTCAACAATATAAAACTCAAAGAGACATTGGATTATGAGTGAAGATTTTAGAAAATTACATTAAAACATGTATTTTGTACTTCTTTTCTTTTTTTCCTAAAAAAACTTTACAAGCATTGGACAGTTTATATAGTCTCAGAGTAAAGTTTGCAAAACAAAAGCAGAAGAAACACAATTCTAATTGCTTTAAGAAGGATAACAATACCATTAATTTTTAAAAAATAATCTCCAAGTTGATTAATTCTTAAAAATATCACAGTGAGTCATTATTATTCATGGATACTGAGAGACTGAACAGACAAATGGATAATGGCCAGGCCATATATAAAAATGAAATTCTGACCCACAATCTGCAGTGACAAGCCCAGAAAACCACCCTATTCTCTATAGTAACCAGACCAGAAAAAGCGTCTGCTATCCATAAATCATGGGATGATTTATGATGGGATGTCAGGTCACAATCTCTAGTAACAATCTGGGAAAATAAACAATAACCCCTGTAACCATCAGCCCCCAAATGGCCAGGACTAGATTAGTAACTGACAGCTTCCCTAATTTTTGTACCAACAACCAACTTAGAACGCACCAGAGAAAGCCAAATATACACCTCTAACCAACCACAAAGTATGCCCTACTTCTAGTTAGCCTACCTACAGCTTCCTGGTGACAACAGAACAAACTGGAATGCTTCCCTTTTTTGCCTCTATAAAGCTTTCCCACTCTTCTGCCTGCCTTCAGATCTCTGCCAAAACACAAGCGATTGTGGCTGACTCCCTTGATATAGCAAGCTCTGAACAAACAGGGTTTGCTTTTTCTCATATAAACTTTGCAGATAAAAGAGCCAAATAAAGCATGAACTCCTTAATACTAGTGGCTATTTCTATGGGGGTACTTCCAATAGCTGAGTCTATACAATCTACAAGTGCTTGATATATGTAACTGTTAATAATTTATTTACAATGAAATTCTAAACTTATATAACCTTTATTCATTTGCTTGTGGAGATAATGTAACTAGCTAGCATAAGATATATTCCATGATGAGCAATAATTATGGTGTGTGAACGTGTTCAGTTTGGCATAGATGAAAGACACGTCTATGATTCTTTTCTAAAGACAAAAAATCACTGCAATATTTTATTCT
>NW_012149319.1:1206431-1207887 GCF_000956105.1 Propithecus coquereli
CTCTCTTTTTCCTCTGGCTTCTCTCACTCAGCATAATTATTTTGAGATTTAGCCATGTTGCATCATACATCTAGAACCCATTTTTTTTTTTTATGGTGAGTGGCCTTCCATTATATAGATGTATCACAATTAGTTTATTCCTTCGCCTATTGGCGAACATTTCAGTTGTTTCCAGTTTTATAGTATTAAAAATAAACATTCATATAAAATTCTTCTAATGGTCAAATATATCAGATTTTTTGAATAGTTGGAACATGTGATACATGTATGGTTAATGACAGGTGTATGGTTAACTTTTTTAAAAAAACTGCTCAACTGTTTTCCAAAGTAGTTGCAACATTTACGTTCCCATCAGCAGAGCTCTAATAGTGTGCATTTGAAAAGAATGTGTCTTCTGCTGTTGTTGGTGACATTTCTATAAATGACATTTAGGTTAAGTTGGTTGATAGTGTTATTCGGTCTTGTATGTCTTTACTAGTAGTCTATCTACTTGTTCTGTCTATCTTTCTCACAGTTCTGGAGGCTAGAAGTTCAAGATTAAGGCACCAGAAAATTCAATTTCTGGTAAGGCCTCTCCTTTTGGCTTGTAGGTGGCTACCTTCTCCCTCGTGTGTGTGTACAGGGTAAGGAAAGAAAGATTTCTGGTGTCCTTTCTTCTTCTTGTAAGAATACCAGTTCTAGCAAATTAGGACCCCACCCTTATGACCCCCTTTAACCTTAATTACCTTCATAAAATCTCTGTCTCTAAATACAGTCACATTTGGGGTTAGGGCTTCAACATAAAAATTTGCAAAGGACATAATTAAGTCTATAACAATATATATAACTTTCTTATACGGACTCAAGTGATCCCTAAATATTAGATATCTAAGGGAAAAAAGAAAAACCCTTGAAATTGTAAACACATTCAGTGTGTAAGAGATTAATTGGTATAAGTATGTGTACATGTTAACAATATTTCATGACTGTACTTAAAGGAAACAGATGGGATTAGTTTATAATATGTGAAGCATTCAATTCATAAATGTGTCTCAATTAAAATCACAAAATAGAAAAGGTTGAGTCTGTTATAAATTTTTAAAAGTTGCATATTCATGCTATATTGATTTACATATTTTACAAAATTCTTACAAATCTTGTAATCATTTGATCCTTTAGCAACTGGAATTTTGTCATGAGACAAGGGTAGGACTGATTTAATCAAAGAATGATTATAGTACTTGACAATATAATTTTATTCTGTCACTAATGGGAAGTGATCATATATTTCAAAAAATTTATATGCAATTTCTTTAGGACTTGAATATTTCCTCTTTCCCTTAATTTCTTATCTCCCTCTAATTTTTGTTTCCTTCCCTCTGCTTCTCCTTTTCCTACCTTCTCCCTTTCCTTTACCCATTGAACTTTCCTTGTATCTTCCTTTTTTGATATATTCAACAAATTTTATTATATTAGA
>NW_012149319.1:1207937-1209926 GCF_000956105.1 Propithecus coquereli
CTTTTTTCCTTTAAAAATTTTGGAAATTCGAGGGAGCAGAGAAATAGTGCAGTAACTGGAGGAAGTTGTGGGGTCCAGAGAAGATTCTTTTTACCAGGAGATATTAGAGATTGGTTGAATATTGGCAGGAATAATTGATTAGAGAAAGATAGATTAAAGACTCAGAAGAAAGAGGATATAACAGTGAAATAAAGTTCTTAAAAAGGGAAGAGGCCATGGGACACAAGGCACAGATGGGACTATTAGCCTTTGCTATGAGCAGTGACATTCAGATGGAAACTTGGAGGAGATTGATTCAGGTACAGGTAAAGTTATAGATTTACTGATGGAAAAATAAGGAAGTTCCTATTTCATGATTTCTATGTTTACAATAAAAGATGAGGAATGTTATTTGCTGACATAATAGTGATATAAAATTTAAGGGGGCACAGGAAAGGTACTAAATAGTTGTGAGAAGACATATTCTTGTTTCTAAACTTTTAAGTTTTTTTCACTCCATTTTGAGCTACTATTGGTGTAGATGTGCATGACAGGCTTGCTAGGAAATCATGTGGATCCCTTCTTTTAGGAAATGTGATATTAGAGAAATACTTCCCTGTAAGATGTATTTTCAGAGACAGAAGTCTTATTTAAGTGAAAATCTCCCAAGTCATTTATTCATGGAATAATAGATCTTGGGAAAAAGTGTCTACTTCTTTATTTTAGTATCTGGCCTCCAGTTTCTTTCCTTTTTAACATTGGACCTTTCTGTCTGAGGGTCCATCAGCAGATGTGATTAGACTGAGGAAATCAGGTCTGAGAACAGTAAAGTGATCTAAAGGGGTTTCAAACTGATTTATGACCTATCGTTAGCTATTATTTTTTAAAGGCTTATTTGTACCTCCATCTCAGATACTTTGAAGATAATGTTTCCCTGTTTGTCATAATCCATACATTGTAGATCAATTTAAATATTTTAAAAACAATTTTATATTCCAACCACTCAGGAACTAATTACTCCCCAACAAATGGTCTTCCCTGAATTTGACTGTATCTCCTCAGCTTTAATTTTCTTCATGATCTCTACCTGTTCTTGATTAACTTACCATAGTCCAATGAAAATGCCACCTATAGTACAGCTTCATCTTTGAATCCACTGGTACACATTAGCTTTTCTAAATAATTAAATCATTTGTTTACATCTCTTTTATTGCTATTACTTCCTACTGACCTTTCAGTATAGCTTTTTTATGAAGATTCCTTGAAAATCTTAGTCAATTGTGAGTTTGTTGATGATAAGAATGTCACTTATCTTTCTGTCTGTTGTCTTTGTATCTTTCACAGCACAAGCAAAGTTAGTGACTTTTATATGTTAGTGACTTGTACCAAAAACACAAATGATTTTTGAATGAGTGAATAAGTATCCTGGACATAGAGATTTCAGGGATTCACCTGCCTGATTTCACCTTTTACCAGGATTTAAAATATCACAGGGGTGATATTTTAAAACATCAATATAGGAAATATAAAAACCACTTATTCTATTTATGATTTACGATTTCTGAAAATAAGGTCTTCATGGGATTTTTATATGACTATAAAAATTGATTTCTCTCTTTGAAGAGGTGAATAAGTTAAGTGAACAAATGTTTCTAAAGAACATCAAATCCAAGCCTCCTACTGACTGTCTGAATAAACAAGGAATACAGAATCTGCAAACCCAACAGCTGGTAACTGGGCAGCATGTCTATATGAAATGATCATTAAAGTGTTCATTCAATTTTTAAAACCGGAGGAAACAACACCCTAGAAATAAATGTGGATTACAGTTACCACGTCACTACCATTTCCTTAAATACTTATCACTGTATTCAGACAGAAAGTGGAAGTGGAGATGGCCTATTGTGGAGAGAGAAGCAAACATTCTTAACTTGAATAGCCACTACCTGAATTTAGTATTTTGATTTCAAGAGCCACAAAAAAAATAGGAAACATATTTCATTTACAATG
>NW_012149319.1:1212747-1214347 GCF_000956105.1 Propithecus coquereli
TTTTATGATGAGCAGGTTAGAAAGGAAAATTTTATTCTACCCCAGAATGCAACATAAATCATTCTGAATGGCTATCATTCTCTTCAAGCTGTAGATGACTATTGTTAATTCTTGCCCTATGTCTGTACTTTTTTCTATTTTCACCTGTACAAGCCCCAACTTTGGAATTTTATATTGAGCAATACCTTATTTCCCCATCACTTCGCCTCTAGACTCAAAGATAATTAACATATCCTAGTTTCACTAGGCAGATATTGTGGCCTAAACTCTCCTTTCTCTATAAAACATGTAGACCTGAGTTTATTCATTTCTTCTTTCAACAAATATTTATTGGATGTCCACTATATGTCTGGCCCTGTACTAGCTGCAAAAGCAGAAACCGTCTCTTCTCTCTTGTAGTCTTCTCTACTGAAAGAAACAGACATTAACCAAATAATTACACAAACGAATAGCAAATTTCCTCTCTGAAAAATGCTGTAAAAGAAGGTAAACAGTGCTAAGAAATCTTTAAAATGAGGGGTGGACCTGGAATAGAGGGTCAGTAAAGTCCTCCCTACCGAAGTACCACTTGAACCAAGATCTAAAGGGTGAGTAGCAGATAAGAAGATAAAAGAAGAAAAGAAAGCACTTTTTGGCAAAGGTACAGTATCAGTTCTGGTGCCTTGATGAACCCTGGCAATTATAAAAGAATAAAATCATTTATGAAGCTATAGTAAAAACTCAAGGGAGAGCAGGGCGTGAAATCAGATTGAAGAGGAAGCTGGGAGCCAGCCTTCACTCTAGGAAGGGCAGATACATAATTAGAGCTGCATTTTGAAAGGTTACTTTGGCTGCAGGTGTGCAAATTTCTTGGGTGATGTAGGGTAGGGGTACAGATGCAAATAGCCCAGTTAGAAGTCAAATGAGAGTTCAAACTTATGTTGTGATAAATATGGAAAAAGTTTAGATTCAAAGAATACTTAGGAATTAAAATCAACCAAGACTTTACAACATATTTATATGAAGGATGAGAGAGGGAAAGATGTAAATAATGACCCCCCAGTTTCTGGGTTTTGCTCCTGGATAGTTGGTGGTACCATTTTTTAAGAGGGAACACTAGAAAATGACATGTCTGGAGTGGGAGCAGAGGAACATTTTTTTGCCATTAGGCATACCCTCATGGAGCTTGCAGTGCAAAGGAAGAAAAGACACCAACAAATATTAGTTAATTTCAATTGTGTTGAACACTACACAGAAGAAATATAAGGTGTTCAGGGAGTAAAACAGGTAGAGCAAATATAATCTAGATGATTAAACATCTCTATAAAATGGAAACAAAATCAAAGCTGAAAATAAAATGCCTTCTTTTGTTATCTTACGTTAGTACCTCACAACCACCCTTCCTTATCTCTTTAGTTTTAGGCCACTAAAGAGAGTTTTCTGCCCAGAATAATGATATAGCAGAGTGCTACATAAAATAAATTAAAAAGTTGCAGTTTGGTTAAAATGGCCAATAAACATAACTCTTATCTATGATATGAGAGAAGTTAAAGATCCAAAACTTAAAACCCAGCCAGATACTCAGAAGGCTTATATTTCTTAAAATTAAAAATATCTCACT
>NW_012149319.1:1215129-1221896 GCF_000956105.1 Propithecus coquereli
CTGGTCTGGAACTCATAGGCTCAAGCAATCCTCTCTCCCTGGCCTCCCAAGTACCTGGGATTATAGGCTTGCACCACCCTACGGGCATGATAGCAAAGCTTTTGTTTTTATAAATAGCTATACACCTTTTTGTGTTTTTTTTTGTGTGTGTGTGGTTTTTTTTTGTCTTTGTTTTGTTTCTTAGATTAGGGCTAAGAATCCTGTAGAAATTGTTTGAAGTAACACTACTGTTTTTGTGTTGCTAACAAAGAAGTTTGGTAGATGACAACAAAGAATTTCCTATCAGATATTTTTTCCTTTATCAAATAATTGTAAAAAAAGATGTTAGCCTCTCAAGAAACTGGGAAAGAAAGAAAATGAACATCTCTCACTATTTCTTGGCATCTTACTGAATCTTGGATCATAACGGCAAAGGAAAGAAGAAAAAAAGCCTCTTTTTAAATGACTATATGTAGAAGTAAGTTATCAGAAGTGAGGCAAAAGAAAAAAAAGTAAGTAAAAAATGCAGGCCTAAGAAATCATTTGTGAAATCTGTAGCCATCAAAATTACATTTTTAATGAATTGCTAAAAAGATACCTGCTTTCAGATAGACTTGATTAAATGTCAATCAAATTGGGCCTTTACATACTGAACGTGAAACTTCCTACACATGCTTGTGCAAATTTTCATTGTATGATACTTACAAAGTATTTGGAAAAGTTCCTATTAAAACTTTTCCAGATTAGCACATGAACCATAATATAGTAACCATGCAAATCATTGTCTAATCCCTGACAATTATGAGAGTGAAACAGAGAGCTATTAATAATTAAAATAAGACAAGAAGCATAAAGTGAGTCTATCCCTGGCAAACGTGAATATTTGATCACCATAGACACAGCTATTTTGTAAATATGTTTTCTCCATCATGAAATTGCCTTCCAGCCCTTTACATCCATGGCTGTCTCTTTCATGAATTATTGTTTGGTATTTTTGATATACTCTATCATATGAACTCCCATTGGCCTTCATTTGTGTTTCTTTTATCTTACAACATTTCTTTTGGTCTGCTTTGCTACTATTGCTTAAAAACCATAATGCCCATAATTATAAAATATCAAAGATTATTGTGTTCAATATATGCTAAGCATTGGGCTAAAATATTTATATATATATACAATTTCACAGCAATATTGTGAAATGGGAATTATTCAAAAACTGAGGCTCTAAAAAGTTATGAACATTACCTAAAGATGTCCTACCAATAAGATGTCCTACCATATTCCAACCTGGATCTTTTAGACACAAAAACCGAAGCCTTTATGCTGCCTGTCTTATTCTATCAATCAATTTTGTATTTTGGATTTAGTTCTGATGAATGATCTTCTATTTTAATAACTAATTTCTGTGTTTCAGATATATTTTATTGGTTAAATAATCAGTCTAGGCCAGCGGGGTGGCTCACATCTGTAATCCTAGCACTCTGGGAGGCTGAGGTGGGAGGACTGCTTGAGGTCAGGAGTTCGAGACCAGACTGAGCAAGAGTGAGACCTGTCTCTACAAAAAATAGAAAAATTAGCCGGGTGTGGTGGCATCGCTTGTAGTCCCAGCTAACTGGGAGGCTGAGGCAGGAAGATTGCTTGAGTCCAGGAGTTTGAGCTTACAGTGAGCTATGATGATGCCACTGCACTCTAGCCAAGACGACAGAGCCAGACTCTGTCTCAAATAATAATAATTATCAGTCTGGAAATCAAAACCATCTTGGAGATAGTAAAATGAAACCTGTTCTGGAGAATTGGTTGTGTTACCTGAAACAAAGGACTGCCCAGGCAAAATGGATGACATCTCATTCACTCATCCACTCGTTCGATTTATTTAAGTAACAATCATACTTAATTTAATTACTGAATTCTAGGTAACAAGTCCGGAAAGTAGAATAAAACATACCTCTTGACCTCAAAGAGCTTATTGTCTGTTGTAGAATTACAATGCACAATTATAAACTGTGTGTTAAATGTAAATGCAGAGGTTTAAGGAAGGACAGAAAAGGACTAAACTCTGAGGGCAGGAGAGGGTACGGCCAGTAGAAATGAAGGTCGGAGGCTAATTCCTGGAGGAATTAATATCTAGGATGAATCTCAAGGGTGAGCTTGCTCTCATATAAGGGGAACAGGCAACTCTTCCCTCTGATTCATTGATTAAGGAATTTCCCTGAGTTCACCTGAAGGCACAACTCTGTTTTCCTCTCCTCAAAATTTAGTTACGTAGCCAACAACAAATAATTCAACACATATGAATTGCTTAACTACTAGTGTAATTTCTTCTTTTGGATTCTCTTATTTTAAAGTGATGAATAAGGCATGTTCTTTGCCCTAGGAAAATTCTAGTCAAAATAAGTATGAAAATGAGTCAGAGCATAAGGATGTGATTCTGCCATTCTTGTCAAGCAAGCCATTCAAACCACTGCAAGTATGTAAACTGCATATGCTGCAAAACAAAGATGGTCTGATGATGTGAGAGGTATAACGTGGCACTGTCTTGGAGGAATTATATCAATACTGCAGGCCAGTACAGAGATAAGAACTCTTTTACACATACCTGACTTCTAGATTCGTCCACAGGTTATGGGGATGGTATCTGTCTTCTGAACTGACTTATTTGAAACAGATTGTGTCACAAAGAAGTGGGGAAGAGAATAAGAATTCTAAGAATTGTCAACTATATATTACCTGTTTTGTCTGTATAATGAAAAAAAGATCATCTCCAAAAAATAAAAATAATCCTATATTTGCTATCAAATAATTTTAAAAGATCTATTTAATGTGTAAGTGAAAGGGGAGGACAGGAGAATAACCATTACATTTAATCACTTTGAGAAAAAGTTTAATGTACAGAGGAAAGTCAATATATAAATATTTCCATAGCAGCTGCTACTTTTCCTATTATTATACCCACTTGTCCTAAGTTACCTGAGGGCAGGGAGTTTCTTTCTTGTGTGTTGCTGTGTCAATAGCACTAAACAAATTTGCCTCACATAAATTCAACATTCAATCCATATATATTGAATGAACTAAATACAATATGGTTATAAACAGTTCTAGATTGCTTTTCAAGACTTATTTCTTAATAAAAAGATTTATAAATGTAAGATGTTATTGACAAAGATTTTAGAAACTTTAGAATTTTGAATCTAACCTAATATGGTTTGTATTAACATCAACATCTCCCTAAATTGAATATCAAAGACCTTATAAGCACATAGAGATTAGAAGTTCAGTAAATGTTACTGCAAGAGTATAGATTTTCTATATAAAATATTGTTAAATTATTTTACAAAAGGAAAATCAATGTAAAAATTAGCTAATCATTTGTTCAAATATTCATAGTTTTTTCTTTTTCTTAAATATCTTAAGAAGTTAAATAACATTTTATTCTTATAAACTGTGGAATTCAGTTAGTCAATTTTGTAGACATATAAACAGAATGTAGTTACTAAGACATACAGTTTATAATGTATACTAAGATACATTTATGTCTAAAAATCATTTGTTTAAAAACTAACATTGATATCAAGGTATATTTCAATTATTTGTCTTATAGTGTATGACATTTAAAGATATAATTTGCCTTCTCTTTAAAAATTTAATGCTAATTTGGGAAAATATGGCAGAAGGTGTTTTCCTATGTCAAGGTAGACAGAATTTTGACAGGGACAGGAAACGTGCTTGCTCTCCCTATTGTGTAGAAATAATCCTCTTTATAAGGAATGGATTTGGCAGCTATGTTCATTTGGCTATGTAGACTGATCTGTGCTTCCTCAGCAAATCAGAACAAAAGAGAATAAAGCACATTTTAGCCATCATGCTGCAGATAATTGAAGTAAAAAATTGCAAAGCAAATTGTTTCTGACAAAATGGTTTCCTCCCTAGAATTGAATATCAAAATGTGGTTTCCAATTTTCCACTAACATGGCACAAGTTCCACTCTGGGTGACGTCTGAGATCCTGATTCAGGATGTGGACTAGGAGGGTCCAGGTCATAAGGACAGTAACCAAGGTTGTCAGTTGTATTAATATATTAGTCATCTTGCTAAAAAAAAGTTTATATTAAATGGTTATATAGCATCATCTTAACCTCTATTTCATTATTCTAATTTTAGTTCAATTACATAATCTAATTTTATTGATTGATGAAAATAAATTACAGTTAAAAAGTAGTTACATCTTTATTTGGGGAGAAGAGGTTAAAAAAACAGATACTTGAAAGGCCAGGGGAAACTATGTTTTAGAAAAGTTCAACTTCCAAAATTTGACAATCCTGAGTTGAAATGTAGCTCTAAACTTGGTTCAATGGACAAAAGGATTTAGAATTATATGGTAATCAGGATTGTGCTCTAGTTTCTAGTTTCTCTGCTCCATGCAGTTCTTTTCATCTGCCCCACATAGTTCTTTATATCCAAGCTCATTTACATACAAGTTTATTCATCTTTAAATTGTCATTAGATTGAAATAGACTAGTAAAAGAGTCCACTGGAGTTCAACGGGAGATTGTTTTAATCATGAAACATTACACAAAAGAAAAACACAAAAAAATTAATAAAGTTAACAGTCATATATCCATTTCATTTATATTTAGACAATCAGTAGATTTTAAATAGGTTAATAAAATAGCAATAGCTATCTGGTGCCTACTAATGAGAAGTCGCAATAATCAGAAAACGCTATATGAAAGCAAAAATGATAAAAGTATAATAATAAGGCTAACTCATGCAAACCTAAATTTTCATTAGATCAAGAATTGTTTAAACCATCCCTTGCTTACAACAGCAGTTAATGCCCTTCAATCAACATATGGTATTTCTTTTTCTATAATACACACTTGATTCAAATTTCATCAGTTTTACTTGTACTTATTCATGTGTGATTATATATTTAGTTCTTGCAATTTTATCACATGTCTAGATTTGTGTAACGCAATTAAGATAAAAAACTGTTCTATCACCACAAAGATCTCCCTTATACTACCCACTAGTGACCACCCTCTTTCCCACTATTCCCTAACCTAATCCCTAGAAAATTTACTTATAATGACAGAAACATCATTCTACTACCAAAATTATGAGACTTTTTAAAACAAAGGATTGATACAAGCTTCCAGTAAATAGGTTTCATTTCAGTTTTTACTGTGCCAAAACACTTCTTGGCTCAATGTAAACATGAATATTATAGGAAATTGCAGTTATATTTAATTGACATCCTGTGGCACACAGTGTTATAGTCAAATTTTAGGGGAGATATGTAGTTTTTTTTATAGATGTAAAACTTATTTTAAACCCATGACATGAATTTGGGAAGGTGGCAGCAGTCTCCAACCTTTTTGGCACCAGGGACCAGTTTCATGAAAGACTATTTTTCCATGGACCGGGGTGGGAAGGGATGGTTTCAGGATGATTCAAGAGCATTACATTTATTGTGCACTTTATTTCTATTATGATTACATTGTAATATATAATGAGATAATTTTACTACTCACCATGATGCAGAATCTAATGCTGCCGCTGATCTGACAGGAGGCGGAGCTCAGGCGGTGATGTCAGCGATGGGGATTGGCTGTAAATATACATGAAGCTTCTCATTGGCCTGCTGCTCACCTCCTGTTCACCTCCTGCTGTGTGGCCTAAGTACCAGTCCACAGCCTGTTGATTTGAGGACCACAGGTGAAGAGTATTATAAGCCATTTTAAGAACTTCATCTTTTAATCTGAGAACAAAGATGGTTGTTGCTATATTTGAGCAGAGGACAATCTGGTTTGACTCTTTAATAGAATCATACTGACTATTGTGTTGAGATTACAAGCAGACAGTAAGCTAGGGTGGCAAGGTGGCAGCTGTGGATGTGATGAGAAATGATTTGTATTTGCCTGTATTTTGAAGTAAGAGTAAAGGTTTCCTAACCAATCACATATAGGGTGTGGCAAGAAGAAAGGAGACAAAGGGGCCAGTGAGGCCTTAGGCTGAGCTCTGGAACCAAGAGGTTGCTATTGACAGAGGGAAGGAAGGCTATGTCCAGTCTTGGGGGAAAGAGCAAGAAACTCGTTACTCACTCTTATTAGAAAGTAATGGATGCATTGAAAGCCTTTGAGATGATTAGTATTAGCATTGCTTTCTAAAACAATTGTAGCACATGTTTGTTGTTATTTACTATTGTTTGTTATTTCTCTAGTTCTCTTGCTTTTCTGACACATTATCTGTTTATTCAGTTACCTGGTTGTTCTTTACCACTTGGTAGGTTCATTATAAAAATAAGTAAAGAGGATTTAAGGTCTGGACGAATTTTTTCTCTAGAGTGGGTTTACATTTCTTTATGTACGTGGTTAGGATTATCAGCAAACCAGAACAATGTTAATACTACCAGTAATTGCAATTAAATGTTGCAAATATGTTTCCCCCTTACTTCAGAGGTGTAGATCGTAACAATCCTAATTAAAAGCGTGGGTGATATACCAATGCCTCCTGGCAAGACTTGAACCCAATTTTTATTTTTATTCCTGTAAATATTTTCAAAAACTCTCATCTACTTCTTGATTTCTCAAATCATTTCTTTAAGAATTGGCAGATACTCCAAAAGGAAAAGTGGAGTTAAATACTAGATTCATGTTTCTCTAGATTTAATTTATTATCCTTTGTAATTTGACCCTATAATTGCTGTTTGCATTCCAAATACAAATACACACACACACACACACACACACACACACACACACACACTCTCTCTCTCTCTCTCTCTCT
>NW_012149319.1:1223076-1225545 GCF_000956105.1 Propithecus coquereli
TTAATAATTATTTAATCTTAGAGTTCTGTGTGTGTATGTGTATGTGTGTCTGTGTGTGTGTAATCACTTTCCCCAACATAATTGTGTATATAAAACATCCTTCAAGTAATACCACTTTTAGAATACACAGTTTTAGGGAAATCACATTTTAAAAGTACATTCGATGTCACAATGGCAAATGATGATAAAGAAAAAAATTAACATTGAATGCAGAGTTGTAATACGACAAGATAAGTTAAATGACTAGGGCTAGGCTGCACACCAGCAAGATGGGTGCTCCAGGAGTCCAGCTGTGTAATCCAGACCGGTTCAGAACCTGGTTGAGGTTTGCGCCATCTAGCGGCAGTTTTTGCTATGGCCTAAATATCAATGGAGATAATTCTGCATTGAGTTGAGGATTGTTGCTAACTTGTGCTTTATGCAAAGCTTAGAGTGCTGGAGGGCTGTTCTCTGAATTCTTGCTTGGAGCAGCCCTGCATGGGGGTGACTCAGAAGGAGTCCCTATGTTCCTGCTGCTACCCGACCAGTTGACTTCTGTTGCTTATTATTTGATGCAAACCTCACGGTGGGGGCAGGGAGATGTCTCATTCTCCTTTTCCAGCCTCAGTGTTAGATAAGCCCCGTGCACTTAAGCTGCAGGGGTGGAGTTTTCTGAGCATTCCTTCCACCTCCCATCAACCCCCTCGCGCCCCCCGCCCAACCAGAACTCCGCTACTGTAAGGATGGGGGTTCTTAGGCAAGAATGAGTTTCCTATCTCTTCCCCCACTAGCTTTGCTTCGTATTACTGCAAAAATACAAAATCCTGGCCATGAGCATTCTCGCCTCTGCCATGGCAGTGAATGAATTTTGCTTCCTTAGAGAAGGGTCTGGGATCCGTGCCTGTCCTCAGCAGCAGCACATCCCATCTCCAAGCTTGCACCACTCCGAGATGTCTCGGATTCTCTCAGCTTCCCTTTCCTGATCCCAGTCTGCACCTAGCGGAGGCCTGAGTTAAGGTGTTGAGGAAGTATTGAGGCACCTATGTCTGGAGTTTCTGGGAATTCTAAATTTTCATGATAACCTACACTTAATCTTTAAAAATTCATTAAAATTTCAGATGTTCTTGTCTTAGGCATGTTTACGACTGCTGCCTTTTCTTCTTGCACTCTGGCAAAAGAAAAATAGTTTGCATATCCACTGTCTTTTAGGAGGGGCTTGTCACCCTTTGGAATTCAGTTCACCTAGTTGCCTTACAACCTTGGCTCTCTGATGAGCTCGAAAAATGTTATAATTTTGTAGATATTCCTTTTTTCTTTCTTTCTTTTCCTTTTTTCTTTTCTTTCTTTTTTTTTTTTTGATATTAGAGTAAGAGTAACATTCTCTTGAGATTTTCTACATTCTGAGCAGAAGTAGAGCTCACACTAATCATATTAAACTTTAATTATGTATATGTCAGTTTTACCTCTATAAATCTCTTGTAGACAGGGCATTTTTATATTCTCAGTGCCTGATGATATTTACTAATTATACTGCTGTAATGAGCTGTTCACATGCCTGTCTCTCTAACTGGGCTATGAACACCTCTGAGGCAGTGACTCAGTGACTGAGTCTTACATTTCATTATAATACAAAAACTCATATCTATTATTTGCTATGAATAAGATCTACCTTGTTATATACGATTCATGCATATAATCTCATTTAGCATCACCACTACTCCTATAAGGTTGATATTATTATTCTAATATTATAGTTTAGTAAGCAAATACAGACAGGGCAGGCTATAGAGGCATGGGACCTCTATAGTAAAGCACAGGGCCTGGCTCTCAGAAGGGCTCTGCGCTTGGTTTAATGGTCTGCTATTGCCACCTTGAAATTCTTAATAATTTTATCTTTGAACTTCAAGTAAAATCTATGAGATCATGGAGCATGTGAGCGAGCAGTGGAGATAAGCCTAAGGGTGCCCACGCAAGGTCACGCTCCGGATTATGGGCCTGACAGGTAATAGGGTCATTAAGCAATTGGCCTGGTAGCCCAGCACACAGGTACAGGCCTCAGGGGAGGTTGGGGACAACCTGGGTCCCCAAGATGACCAGGTGTGACCTGGGTCCAGATTGGCAGCCAGGATGAGACACAGTGAAGGTGGCAACACAGTGGTCCCAGTCACAAGAGAGAAGAGAGATTCCACATATGAGCAGTGCTGGGTCACATGGGAAGAATACAGCTAGACCCTTCTAACCCCAGAGACTATCCTTGTGGCATGTGCATGAATATTAATTCTCCAACAGGAGGGCTGGGCAAGAGCTATTAGTGCACAAGCAGTATACTGTGTCAGCAAATTATTACAAAATAAAAAGTTATATGTAGATATTGCAATAAACATATCAGAAGGTGGTTAGAATTCTTCAAAAAGTTTGGAATATCCAGTTTTAAAAATTGCTACAATTTTGGAAAGCAAATATCCAGAGGCTTAAAAATAAAAATTAAAT
>NW_012149319.1:1226414-1228711 GCF_000956105.1 Propithecus coquereli
GATATAGCAAGAAAGGGATAGCTAAGACACTCTCCTAGAACTGACATTTTACCAGGGAAAACAGGAAAGAACAAGAAGAACTGTCAGATACCATGAATGCAATGATGGATTTTAAGGAGTGTCCTGTAACATACAGCAGGCAGCAGTTATTTTACATTGAATGGTCAGGAAAGGACAATCTGTGGACAGGATTTAAGCCAAAAAATAAAAGATAGGAAGAATCAGGCCATATGACAATTGGGCTTGAAGCTGTAAGCAAAGTTGGTATGTTTGAGGAATAAGAAGAGGCAAGTACACCCACAACGTATTAATCACAGGAGAAAATTAAAGAAGAGGTTGGGAGATCAAGTAAGAGTGAGGTCATATAGAGCCTTGGAAGCCAAGATAAGAGATGTAATAAATGAAATGTATGCCTGTCTAGGTTTATTTAAGATATGCAACCCCTAACCAAATGATGAAGAGAACAAGAAAAGTTAACTATTGCCTGTTGGAAACTCATTAAATATACAATGGGAGGGGACTTTTATATGTCTTTCTTCTCAAATATCTCTTGTCATTCCTTCTACTGACTTCTAAACCAGTATGTTAACAGGTTAAGCCAGTGGTTTGATGATGAACATTTATATTTTTTCTCTCTTGGGAACCAAAATAAAACGAGAGGAAGTAAAACACAAGAAATTTAGAAGTAAAAAAATCACTATTTTACAATCTCTAAAGTAATAATTGATTTAGGCAAGATCATCAATGCATGCTAAAAGCAAAAAATTAATGCAAAGAAAAGAAATATACTTTTACGTTGGATAGATTTAACAGCTATCCTCTCTTGGTGATCCAAGATATAGCAAGCACTGATTTTCTTCCAGATCCTACAAATACTACCATGCACATATTGTCGATGGTAGTTCCATGTCCTATTAGAATTCCTGAGGATCACATGGAGGAACACTAAAACGTGCTGTATGATCTCCTTTCCTATGCACCACTGTATTTTAAAAAATTTATTCTTGGCAAATTAAACCAGAACATTTAATAATTATTTAATCTTAGAGTTCTGTGTGTGTATGTGTATGTGTGTCTGTGTGTGTGTAATCACTTTCCCCAACATAATTGTGTATATAAAACATCCTTCAAGTAATACCACTTTTAGAATACACAGTTTTAGGGAAATCACATTTTAAAAGTACATTCGATGTCACAATGGCAAATGATGATAAAGAAAAAAATTAACATTGAATGCAGAGTTGTAATACGACAAGATAAGTTAAATGACTAGGGCTAGGCTGCACACCAGCAAGATGGGTGCTCCAGGAGTCCAGCTGTGTAATCCAGACCGGTTCAGAACCTGGTTGAGGTTTGCGCCATCTAGCGGCAGTTTTTGCTATGGCCTAAATATCAATGGAGATAATTCTGCATTGAGTTGAGGATTGTTGCTAACTTGTGCTTTATGCAAAGCTTAGAGTGCTGGAGGGCTGTTCTCTGAATTCTTGCTTGGAGCAGCCCTGCATGGGGGTGACTCAGAAGGAGTCCCTATGTTCCTGCTGCTACCCGACCAGTTGACTTCTGTTGCTTATTATTTGATGCAAACCTCACGGTGGGGGCAGGGAGATGTCTCATTCTCCTTTTCCAGCCTCAGTGTTAGATAAGCCCCGTGCACTTAAGCTGCAGGGGTGGAGTTTTCTGAGCATTCCTTCCACCTCCCATCAACCCCCTCGCGCCCCCCGCCCAACCAGAACTCCGCTACTGTAAGGATGGGGGTTCTTAGGCAAGAATGAGTTTCCTATCTCTTCCCCCACTAGCTTTGCTTCGTATTACTGCAAAAATACAAAATCCTGGCCATGAGCATTCTCGCCTCTGCCATGGCAGTGAATGAATTTTGCTTCCTTAGAGAAGGGTCTGGGATCCGTGCCTGTCCTCAGCAGCAGCACATCCCATCTCCAAGCTTGCACCACTCCGAGATGTCTCGGATTCTCTCAGCTTCCCTTTCCTGATCCCAGTCTGCACCTAGCGGAGGCCTGAGTTAAGGTGTTGAGGAAGTATTGAGGCACCTATGTCTGGAGTTTCTGGGAATTCTAAATTTTCATGATAACCTACACTTAATCTTTAAAAATTCATTAAAATTTCAGATGTTCTTGTCTTAGGCATGTTTACGACTGCTGCCTTTTCTTCTTGCACTCTGGCAAAAGAAAAATAGTTTGCATATCCACTGTCTTTTAGGAGGGGCTTGTCACCCTTTGGAATTCAGTTCACCTAGTTGCCTTACAACCTTGGCTCTCTGATGAGCTCGAAAAATGTTATAA
>NW_012149319.1:1230421-1234159 GCF_000956105.1 Propithecus coquereli
TACTAAGACAAATTTCAATTTTTACAACTATAATTCTGTTAAATTTAAATCCGTCTTCCAATATTTTGTGTATCTTTCATTATTTTCTTTATTACATAAGATTGTGACACAAAAATATTTTTGCAGTAAGTTTATATTGTTATTCATCTATCACTATTACCTTTTTATATTTTTTAAGGAAATACTTTTTAAAAACTATGTTTAATATTTAAGTACCTTTAACATCCCTTTTCAGGTACTCCACATTACCATTTTGCAGGAGGCCTCACAAATTATGTAGCCGATCATGTATACTGATAAAGTAAATTGCATAAAAACACACAGCTGGCAAATAACAGGGTAGGAATTTGAACCCAGAGTGTCTGGCTCTAAATCTTGAGCTCTTAATCACTAGGCTATGTACACTATTTCTGCATTAAAGAGTCAAAACTTACAATGGCTGATGGAATGTAGGACATGATCAATAAGTAATAATAAAAGTAAAAGGGAGGATTACATCTCACTAGACAATGCAGGCTTTGTCTTCTAGAAGCTTTTGGTTTCCAGAAGTTACCATTACTGTTATTGCTAATAACCACAGACAATACTAGTAAGCACAAAACAACACAATTTTAAAGTACCTACATTAGTTTGCTGAAGCTGCTGTAACAAAGTACCACAAATTGGGTGGCTTAGCCAGCAGAAATTTCTTCTCTTATGAGGACTAGAAGTCTGTGATCAAAATATTGGCAGGATCTGTTTCTTCTGAGGGCTGTTAAGACAGGATCTTTCCCACACCTCTCTCCTTAGCTTGTACATGGCCATCTTCTCCCTGTGTCTCCACATTGTCTTTCTTCTGTACATATCTCTGTTTCCAAATTTCCCCTTTTTAAAAGAATAAAAACTATTTTGGATTAGGATCCACCCTAATGACCTTATTTTAACTTGATAACCTCTATAAAGACCCTATCTCCAAGTACCATTGTGAGGTACTGAGGGGTTAGAACTTCAACATATGAATTTTGGGGAACACAGATGAAGATATAACAATACTGTATGTTTTAAAGCGATTTCACAGTTTGTTTTATTTTTGCGTATGGTAGGACTAAATGAATGAAGAAATACAAAGGAAAATATAATATTTTCTACATTTAATAAAAAAGACATTGACATCTTCAATGATACAGAATCCTAGTGAACATGTTCTGCAATGTCCCTAGATACTAAGACAAGTTTCAATCCTTAGGGCTTTAATTCTGTTGAATGTAAGTCTGTTTTTCAATGTTATATTTATCATTTACTTCCACTAACATTAATAAAATTCAGTATTTTGTAACAATAGCATGTGCTTTCCTAGAAGAACAAATAAAAACTCCTATTCTATTACAAAAGATTGTCTTAAGTGAAGAAAAGAGTAACACTGAAAATTAGGGAAAAAAATGTTTTTTCTTCTGTATATATTAATATATATATTTTCTGTATATATACACACAAATATCTCATATATCTTAAAAAATGTATATATAGCCTCCATAAAGTAGTAGAATGGAGAGAGAAAAGGTGTTACTAAAAATAAATTGGTAGCAAATGAGATAGAAAGAATTTAAGGAACGAGAAATACTCAAGAACAGAAAGTTTTACTAATAATTACCCATCTGAGGAAAGGAGTTTATGGAAATTGAAGGGTGGTCTAGAATATACAGGGAAAAAACAGTCTGAAATATCATGTTCCATGTAAAGTTTTTTTCTTTTTCTTTTTGTCTTTTACCCCAAGAGTCAAAGTACGGAAGAAGAAAAACAACTTTTTTTATTCAGAATACCTTTCACTCAGCCACTTAGCTAAAAATAAACCTTGGAGATAGGCCAAAATGTTTAGATGTCTAAAGTAAGGCATAGAAAGAGAGGTCCAGAAAATTGTAAAAATTCATGCAAGTAGAAGTGAGCCTTATTCATGATTTAGCATCTTATATATTTACTATCATATTGGAATTGTCATATGATTTCCAGGGGCTTTGAGAGGAATTATAATATAATACCTACAAGGAATTATTTATCTGCACATAAAAACAAAACAAAACAAAACAAATGTGGTTAGCCCATGTTCTCAAACTATTTCATTGAAGGGTGGAGTATTGTAAATCTATGGAAAAAAATCTTCTAAATCTAAGGATTTATGTTAACATATAAAATCTTCCCAATGCTTCAGGGGACAGTTATTTGGAAGCAGTGCTTGTTTCTGCTCTGTATATTTGGAGCTGAAGTTTTATTATGCCTGTACTTTTTTAAAAAGAGCAATATTCTCAGTATCCTGATACCTTTAAATTTAATAGGTTAATCATTTTGCTTTTCAAGATGATATCTAACTAGGATGAAAATTGGTATTAAGAAAGCAAGGTTAATATTTTGTAACCTAAAATATTAGTAAAAATTATTTGATATTCAAATAAAGCATATTTTTCCTTGTATTTCTTAGCTCATTGTATGAAGAAAATGTCAAGTAACACTTGGATTATGAAAAGTGAACCTGGAGCATCTATTCAATTATCATTATAGAATATTATAACTATAAACCAATCAATTATGCAGTTTAGTTCAATAAGTGTTTTTAACCTACAATAAATTATATGATGGGAATAGAGATTTAAACTAGGAAAATATATTGTGGGTTTTCATTTTAGGAGAAACTACTCTTTGCTATTTTTTTCTACCCTACCATACACAGCAGACCAGCAGAGTGAGGACAGCGGTTTTACATGACAGTGTGGCATGCAGAATTCTACTATGTGCCTCACAATTCCCACCCCTAGTGTCTGCATGCTTGTTAATTTCTTCTCCTTGTGTGTGGACACAAACTTTACCTTGCTTTTAACTAATAGAATATGACAAAAGTAAAGGAATTTTGCAGATGTAATCAAGGTTTCTCATCAAAAGGAAAATCATCCTGGGTGCACCTTACATAACCAACTGACCCTCTTAAAATAGGATCCAGGCATTCAAGAAGAGACTCAAAGCAGCAGAAATTCTCACCTGCTGGCCTTGAAGAAGCTTTTTGAACTACCTATGCAGAAGGCGGCCGCTGGGAACTGGGGACATCGATTCTGCAAATACAGGGAACTGAATTTTGCTAACAACTTGAATGAATTTGGAAAAGGACACCAAGCTCCAGATGAGAATGCAACCTTGGCTGACACCTTTATTTCAGCCTTCTGAGAGCATAAAGAGGACCCACGTAAGCTATACCTGACCCATGCAAACTGGAAGATAATAATATGTATTGTTTTAAGCCATTATTTGAAGTAATTTTTATACAGCAATAGAAAGCTAATACAACAGTCATAAAATGCACTAAAACATAATTGCAATGAGACCATTATAAAAATGTCATTGCCTATAGTTTTTATATAGAACTTACAGTCTAAATGTTTAAATATTTATTTTCAGTTGCTTATACAAATATAACCAAATTCACATACACACTTGAGAAACTCTAAAGTGAAAAATGTATTACATTCAAATAACAGTTGTTAAATTACAGAATCTAGCCTGGCTTTAGGTCAGATTCATGCTAGCATTTGCAAGTATCACAACTTGTAGGCACTTGCCCATTTTAAAAACACAGCTGTATCCGTTTGCTCCCTGTTCTACCTTAGGTCACATGGCATGAATTCAAGATGAGCTATAACACTATAATTCTATGTGAATGGTAGGTTAGCTGGTGATAGAAGATTTTTGAAGTTTGGATGGATTAAAACTATAAAA
>NW_012149319.1:1234634-1250629 GCF_000956105.1 Propithecus coquereli
AAAAAAAAAAAAGAAATGTTTTCAGGTTTATTCGCTCTTTCTCTTGGCTCTATTTAAACTACTCCATCATGTGACCCTCCATTCTTAATTAAAATACTTTGAATGTTTTGAAATCAACATTTAACCACTAACAATTTTATTGTACATATATTTAATTTTAAGATTAAAGTCAGGTAGGACCTAAATGTGATTTTTTTAACCCATAATTATTTCAATATTCTAAAAGTGACCTAGTCATTTTGGAGTTTAATGAATGTTGCCTCCACATTGCCAGGCAGGGATAAAATGTTACTTCTATTTCATTTTTCCCTATGTTTCCCTATGTTTCCTTTTAGGAGTTTTATAATTTTTGCCTTTAGGTCCATGATCCATTTTGAGTAATCTTGTGAGGGGCGTAATGTCTTTATCTAGATTCATTTATTTTCTGCATGCGGATGTGTATTTATTCTAGCATCATTTGTTGAAAAGATTTACCTTTGATTCATTGTATTGTCTTTACTCTTTAGTCAATGATAAATTGGCTATATTTATACAGATCTCTTTCTGGGATCTCTATTAGGGAAGAGAGTATTTGTAAATATTACTTGGGATCCTTCTGTAAGGAAGATTTGTACTTTATTGCTCACGTATTCATTTAATCAATAATTTTATATAAGTATGTATTTGTGTATACTTATTTTATACTTTGAGTTATATTCATTATGACTTTGCTTATTTTGTTGCTAAAAACTATCTTGGTTTTGGTCATTGAGAGCTCTTTCAAATTGGTTTTTGCGTTACTTTGACATAACCCCATCCATTTTTGTTTGTTTTGAGCTTTTCCTTACTTTCTGGCACTACATACATGATGATATTTTATTTCCTCTGCCTTAGTAATAAAATATACCATTTCTCCAAGGAACCCTGGTTCTTTTCATTGGAAAATGGTACATATGCCTTTTGAACATTGATAATTTATCTTCTTAGAGGTAATTTAAACTAAACAACTCCAAAACAAATTCTATTCCCAATCCCTGTCCTGAAACACTAATAGGTTTTTTCCCTCTGTATTCTATCATAGCACATGTCATGGCAATGTACATTGTTGTCTCCCCTTCCCCTCAAGAAAACCTGGGCTTCCTCGTTAAGTCTTCATGCTTCCTTAGGCCGCATGTAAGACAAACAAAATATACCCAATAGTTTTTCTTCATTATATTTCACTGGAGTGGCCACTCATCTTGTCACTCCACCCCAAGAATTGCCTTATTCCAGTCTGTTTTCCACAATGCAGCAAAATCGTCATAAACTCTGACAGCAAGTAATTGATGAAATCCAGAATAATTAGTCCTACCTACCTCACCATTACCACTTGGCATCACTTCCCGCCTTTCCCCCAGCATCCTGCAGCATTGAATTTCAAGTCTCCCAGGTGCTCTAGGCCAGCTCATCTCAAGTCTCTAGCCATGTTGTTCTGCTTGAAACACTTCACTGACCCGACAAGGCTAAATAACATACACTTTCCAAGCTCCAACTTAAGTTTCACTTTCATGTACTACCATGAACTTCTATTACTGTAGCAATCCAAAAAGAAAAATAATAATTCATACAAAATTTGGAACGTATGTTTTCATCTTTCATTAATAGAACAATCTATGTTTAATAAATAATGTGTATGTTAGAGACCAAGAAAGGAGTCAATCGAATTTTTTAAAGAGGAATCATTTATGTGTTTATAATCCTTTAAGCATTTTGTGAATGTTACTTTATTATGAAAGCTATTTGTAATATAAAGTAGAACTAAGATTATTTTTCATTTGTTTCTTCCTATAAATAGTATTATATTCCCTGTGATAGTTCAATAAATAAGAATATATAATTTTATTTGCATTAATAGTGCTGATCATTTCTAGAAAATGACAGGCAATTTTCTGAATAAAACCCCAAGCCACATACAATATATCATTATCTAGCTAGTTAGAAATGAACTTGGGCATTCTTCATGAGCATGTATAATCTTGTGCTTCAAAAGTTAGAAAAAAAATCATATTTTCTTCATAAATTAGTCAGAGTACATTGACAGGGCAGAAACTCAACTATTATTATTGTGCTGAACTTTCATTTTACTTAGACACAAAGGTAAACATAGATACACATATTCCAGTTTTCTAGTTTAACCTAGAAAACTTGTTCTAGGCATAAAAGTTAAGATAGTAATGTAGTATAACTAAGTGGTAAGCAAAAACTTGCTTGACAAAAAAATAATTTCTGCTCCTGCCTTCTCTACTATCCAAGATGCTTTCCATTATCATAATCTTTAAATCTTCATAAGAAGACACACAGTTTATAAACATGCTTAAGGCATAATATTTCTGTTGAAAGGTAACTATTAATTAAGAGTAAAGTGTAGCAGCCAACCAAAAGACAACAAACTCCTGAGAACATGGGCTTGAGCATGGTAGTTTTGTATGTGGGAATGCGTATTTCAATGTGCGCGCATGAGTCTGTGTGTGTGTCTGTAAAAGTTGTTACCAAAATGGAAGATTAACAGGAATAGATTAAAGGGTTGTTCAGTCCAACAAGTTTAACATAGTTTATGTCAATAAATATATGGTGAACATGGTATTTTATCACCAAAATATCAATAAGGAACAACTTAAGACTGGTATAAAATTAATCATCTAAAAATATATGCATTATCGTCAACTCGCTCTTTGGGAAAATAGAACTATGAACATATATATCCCTTTCTCAAACAAAATTACAATGCAGTTCAGGAGATAAGAAAACACACACTTACAGTGACAGCAAATAACACAGTGTGTTATATAATTAGGTATAAATCAAATGTAATGACTCTAAAAGCTGTAGTAAGTGAATTAAAAATTGCTAAGCTATTGCTCAAAAAATGTTCATAGAGATTTTACAATCTACATATGTCTGAAAGGGTAGAAAAATAGAGAAAATAGGAGCATAGGGATAGGGAAGATATTTTATACGAAAGCAAAAGCATGCTAGAAGGCATACAGAGAGGGGATTCAACATGACAGGTTTATAGAATAGTGGAACTTTTCTGAAAAAGGCTTTGTAAATCTTGTTGAGGCCAAATTAAATTTACGCTAACATTTGTATAACTTTTTTCCATAACATTCAATGTACTTTACATGCATTGCTTAGTTCCCTTAAATTTTAGTCCCAAATTCCTCTATTACTAACTCTAAGTAAGTTAGAGACATAATATAGCTAAGATTGATATTGTGCATCTGCAAAATTGCAATAACTTTTTTCCTGCTAGTCTTGCAAGGTAACCCATGAGAATTACATAAGACTGCATATAAAAATGTTCTATATGTTGTTAATTATAATTTGGCCATATAATAATAAAGAAGTAAGCTATTATTTAATAAGTCTAACTTGACTCTTCATATATATATATGTTTAATATTTAATAGGGAAATAAAATAATGTAGAAAGATTAAAAATGATAGAAAATTTTATGAAAGTGTGAATGAAGGAATCAATCTTTCAGGCTTCTCATTGCCTCGCCCAAAAAATGTTGTCAATTTCCAATTCTAAAACTTCAATACACTGCTGCCTACAGAAGTGCCTTTGCGAGTGGCCTTTAATAATGAAAATTAAATCATGTTCAGGTAGAAATTCTTTTTAGTTGCCCCAAAACCAACTGGGAAACTTTTGGGTACAATTAAAAGCATGTTTGAAATTAATATGACTTTACTAAGTAATTCAAAACAATTATCTCCTGTATCCACCACATTTTAGTTCCTTGGAATGCAGAGATTTTTATTTGAGAATTTGAAATTGTGAGATCAGCTTTAATTTCAGTCTGATAAAAAATGTCATTATCTCACTCCTACTATTCTTTCTCTCTCCTCTCAGAAAACAATGTATCCAGAATCTGAAAGTTTCTTTTAATGGTAAATAGTTTTTACAGAGAGTAATGAATTAAAATTGCCTCTCATGTTAGCTAATTTCCCTTGTTTTAGTAAAACTTTACTGCTATTTGCTCCAAAAATTCTAACTGCTCGACAAGATTGCATAATTTTCCTGTCTGATCCATAGCAGAGTAATCTATCTCTGTGATATAAAAATAGTCTACTCTACCATATATTATTTACATTTTCTCAGAAGGAGCTCTGATACAATTGTTTCTTAGAGGAAGAGCATTTAAGAATTATTTTCAACAATTCTATTTTTCCTTTTCCTTTGCATAGTAATTCTTTTAAACTCTTATTCCTTTTTTATTTTATTTTTTCCTATTTCTTGTACATATATCCCACTCAAAGGTTAAATTTTCTGCAAAGATGAAAAAATATCAGAAGTAATTGTGCTAAATCAAATGTAACATGTCAAAATTTCATATGGAAGGATTCTCAGAATATTAAATTATCTGATGTTTGTTATTTCATGTATTCACTAAATAATTCCATCCTGTTTACCTATAAAATATGGCACATAAATATTCTATGCATCCTCATCATCTCATTAGATAATGTCAATTAATAACTGAAGCAAATCCACGTAAGTAAATAAAGTATGGGCACTGTTACGATTTAGGACATTTTATACAAAACAGTAGTTCTCAGCAGGGATAATGTTTCCTCCCTGGGAACATTTAGCAATGTCTGGAGACATTTTTGATCATCACAACTGAAGAGGTGCCACTGACATCTAATGAGTGGAGTCCAGGGTTGTTTTTAGACATTTTATAGTGCATAAGATAGTCCTCCACAACAAAGAATTATTGGTCTACAATATTAATCATGTCAAAATTGAGAAGCCCTAATATAGAGGGAACTTATGACTCCTGTAATTTATCATGTTGTTATTTTTTTCCTGATGGAGAAGGAGTCACACATTTGATTTTTAGTTTCAATAACTCCCTTATGTATTAGTCCAAATTGAGGTGTTCAGTTCTCCACTTAGACATGTCGTTCACTCTATGAAATGTATGTAACAAAAAGCTTCCTATTACCTAATGGCATGGATCTATCTAAAGTATCTACAGAGAGAAGAAAGAGGATGGGGAGCATTTATGTGCATCATATCTCTGATAAATGATGGCTATTACTGCATTATAAATTACGTTAGTGAACAGAAAGGGGAGATGAGTGTATTCTGCATAATTTACACATTAATGTAGTACTTAGCATCCAAAACATTCTGTTTGAATTTTAATGGCAAAACAAGATGGTTATTTTCCTCTTAACTATGTTCAGACAATTTTTCTTTTGTTGATAGGAAAATCTTGGTCTAAGCTGATCTGCCCTACCAACCCAGGAAAATATAATCCTATAGATACTCCATCATCATTATGTCATAAGTACTTGTTATGCTTACTTTGTTAATTATAGACCCTGAATTAAGTGTGCTTACAAATAGTCGAAATAACAATTATCAGTCATGATTGGTTGGAAAAATTTATTAGGTATACCAGCTAATTTGGGCAAATTTATGGACAACGTATGAAAGTACCCATAAGTACACTAAAATTTCATAGATAAACTGATCATCTCTAGGTAGATTTACAGGGATTACATTTACAATCAGTCCACTGATTCAATTACTAGAATTGTTTTAAAGACTTGACAAACTACATCACTGTGGAAAAGACAATTAGCAAAATGTTTTTCAGAAGTAAGAAGATCTTGTCTTACTGTTCTCCCCTAAATTATTTCCTTGAACCTGGAAGGAAACCATCACTCATATTATACTTGTTTGATTCAGCATGGTAATTAAGAGGGTTGCTGGCTGGGTGAGGTGGCTCACGCCTGTAATCTTAGCACTCTGTGAGGCCGAGGGAGGAGGATCGCTTGAGGTGAGGAGCTCGAGACCAGCCTGAGCAAGAATGAGATCCTCGGATTTTAAACTTCTCTACTAAAAATAGAAAAAATTATCTGGGCATGGTGGTATGCACTTGTTGTCCCAGCTACTTGGGAGGCTGAGGCAGGAGCATCTGTCAAGCCCAGGAGTTTGTGGCTGCAGTAAGCTAAGATGATGCCACTGCACTCTGCCAGGGCAACACAGTAAGACTCTGTCTCAAAAAAAAAAAAAAATAAAATAAATAGGGTTGTTTCTGAAACCTGACAAATCTGATGATTGAATCACATCTTTACCTTTACTACTAACTTTAATAGATTGGACAAGTAAAATAAGCTTTATAAACTTCAGTTCCTTAATAATGTAGCAATCATAATGGAAGTAATAACAACTATACTCTATATTATTGTGAAGATTAATTCAAGATACATGCAAAGCTCATAATAAAATTCAGGACACATAATGTGTTTGGCAAATTTAATTAAATGAATTTTCAAAATACTATGTCAAACAACAAATTTTTTCCAGTGTATTTAATATCTTTACCCAGAAGTTTAAGATCCAAGCATACCAGACTCCATATGTTAAACCTGAACTCTTTTCCCTCTGAAAACTCCTTTTCTTCCTCTTACGTTCCCAGGTAGTGAAGACATCCATAGAATTGCTCCAATCAGAAACCGGTCACCTGATTGCCTCCCCCTTCGTGATTATTCTCCATGCCCTATGGATCACTAAGGGATTTCCAATCTATCTGTTTCTTAGCACCAGAGGTCGGTCCATTTCTCTGTATTCCCACTGTCTCTCCTTTATTTCAAGCCGTTATCAGCTCTCCAATAGAAAGTGCTAGCAACAGTTCCTTAAGTCATATTCTTGGCTCTCTTCTCCTCTTCTTTTTCCCACTGATCTGTGTTTCTACATGGAAACCAGAGTAGTTTTTCAAAAATGAAGATCAGATCAGATTTTCCCAGCTTAAAAGTTTTAAATGATCCCCTACTGCTCTTCAAAGGAAATCCAAAACACTTAACCTAAGTTATAAGTTGATCTAAATTAAAATTTTAGAAGCACTGAGAAATGTTTTATGTTCTTTCCAACAAGCAATTTAAAATAAATACCGTACAAAATGACAACATAAAATGTTAGGAAATACAACAATTTTCGTTTTTTCTCAAAGGTAGACTCCCCTACTCCCATCTCCACCTCCTACTCTAGAACCCACTCTCACTGTTGGTGCCTTAAACACATGTTGAATATGCCTCAAGTTAACCGAGCACCAAGGCCATTCTTAAGCCTCTAGCTTTACTTTCCAGCCCCCTTCTGATCACTTCTCACACTATCCCAGAACTCAGCCTTTTCAAGTTGCAATTTGATATTCGTAGTTACTGTTCCATCTGCTTTGAACACTTTATCCTTTCTTCTCCCTCTCTTTTTTTTTTAAGCTTATTCCTGATCTACTCTCAAGTACAGCCAATGCAATTCCTCCAGAAAGGCCTTCCCAACACTTTCTTCACCAAATATTGAGTAAGGTTCATATCTCTCAAGTCCCACGTGACCATGGGTTTACTGCTAAGACATCCTCCTTACTCAAATTTTACTACTTAATTATACTCCTCACAAGTAATGTTTTCTTTTCTGTCCATCTCAGAGATCAGCAAGATCCAGTCTACTGCTTGTTTCCATATGACTCATGAGATAAGAATGTTTTCCACTTTTTAAATATTTGAAAAAATTAAAAGAAGAAGAATATTTCAAGGCACATAAAAACTTTGTGAAATGAACATTTCAATGTTTTTACATAAAATATTACTGTAAATCATCCACTCCCTTTCATTTACACATTATTTATGGTTGCTTGTGCAATAGAGAATAGTTGCAATAGAGATCATATGGCCCACAAAGCCTAAAATATTTACTATCTAGGTCTTTACAAAAATGTTTGCCAACTGATCGTCTATTATATCACCTGTCAAAATTTCTTAAGAAAGGAATTATATTTTCACAATTGTATCTTAGTCATCTGCTGTTCAGTGTACCTTTGTTAGTTGAATAAGTGGATAAAAGAATAAATACTAAATGGGTAGGAATAAATGAATGTAATGAAGATGAATCAGTTTAATTTATTCAGTTGAAATCAAAGTTAATCAAGTCTGGATCAACGTAACAAAAAGGAAACAAATGGAAGGAAATAGATTAGTTCACAAAATAAAGGTAAATGTTGCAGAATGAGGCCTTGGGAAAGATAGGACCTACAATGACTTGAGATCTTGGTAGCAGAACCATTGGATAAGCTCACTGAAGTAAAATGGTTAATTTTGAATCTTTGGCTCAAAGTTCATATTCCCAAAGAGATAATCTGACCACCCCTTGACTACGAAAGTGATAACTTTTATTGGCAGTTCCATTTAGATATTATACAAGCTTGAAGTAGGTATTCCTAACAATACTACATGTAAAGGAAAATCAGGGTTCTATTACCAGAATAAGGAGTACTGTTGATATCAGGTAAAAGCAAAATGACAAGATATACCCTGCAATAGAAACAATGTGAGTCAGAAGATTGTCTTAAGCCGAAATACCTGGAAATTGGAGTACAGCTGCCTGTTCTAGGACATCCTCCTTCTAACAAATTGAAGAACAATTTATTCATAATTGTCTTACTCACTCTCATGAATTAACCAGCTTGGTTTCAACATTATTGTTGAAAGTGAAACTGTAAGTGACATTATACATGGTGCATCCCGAATGTACTCTTCTTCTGACACTGAAAATGTACCTACCTGCCAGTTTAACTGGAGAAGATAAAACCATTAATCTGTTGATCATAGCTTTTATAATAACTAAAAAAAAAGAAAAACAAAGATTGGATTTGGACTTAGTGTATAATGATAAACACACTGGTCATATTTTAAATATGAAATTCTCTAAATCCCAAACATTTTTATGACAAAGAGATGAACCTGATGTATTAGTAGTGTAATGATAAATGAGATGTCTCTAATACTGCAAAAAATACAAAGGAAAAACACAAAGAAATGGCATTAATAATCCCAGTATTATTCATCTTCTATTATTTCTCTTTTCATTCATTTATTGAGTGCTCTCTGTTCTCCAAGCTAAGTATGACACATCGCATATTAAGTGACTGTCCTCTAAACTGTTATGCTTGAACTATCTGAAAAAACCTATTTCTCTCTCTGAATGAGACTGTACTAACAGCATTCTGAGATCATTTAAGCTATTACCACAATTATCTGATCTTTCCTTCAGTTAAGCACCACATATTTGAGTCTTTCAGCTTTTATATTTTTAATTCATATGTACCAAGTTCTTTAACTATACACTTTGAAAAATCCCTGAAGAATTCATGTGCAGCTCAACCAGAACTATTTTCATTTTTGTTGTTGTTTACCAGATAAATTGCCCTAAATTTTGTACTCTTTTCTCATACTGACTTTAAAAGAATGTCTCTCCTGCAAGTTTCCCCCCTTAAGAGAAAGAGCCAGCTGCTTAAAATGCTTATGTGATAATCAAACATTATATAGTCTTTTTAGTCACTAAACCATATCTACTAAAAAAAGTAGTATGTAATGATTTTTAGACCCCAAGAATGAAAGAAATCCAGCTTAACTTTGCATGTCTACTTAACTTCTGCAGTAAAGCAAATTAAATTGATTTTGTGAAACATAATACTGCATGTATGTTGTAGACATAATACTATTTAGCTGATAAAAGATAAGAAACAGGTTATTTCATTTCTATTGTTTCTACTTTCTACATAATAGAGTTACTGTCTAATTCTTCAGCTTACAGTTAAGCTTCCTTACTTCCAATTAATTTATAATTTAGATTAGACAAATCACTGAACAATTACTGAGCACAAAATTATATCTTCACTAGCCAAAAATTTCATCATAACCTTCCGTATAGATTATAATATATTTCAGATCACACTATACAAAATTATGGTTTGCTTCCTAATGTCTTTGCCATCTATGTTGACTTTTCTGGTCATATATTTTTATTAGCATCCGCCAGTAAAAGAGTTATAATACAATCCAATTCCACTTTCAGATTTTTATCAAGAGAAACATTATTTTCAGCCCAATTACAAACATTATATACTTCTAAAAATACTCTTGGAGGCTTTTTTTTTTCATTTTGACTTAAGCATAATTGTTGTTTTACTCAGCAATTTTGGTTGATTTGAATTTTATGATGCAGCAATACCTCGTTTTGATGAGAAATTTTCCCTGAATGTTATGTTAAGGTAATCCCTTCATAATCTACTGATATTATATACCAGTTGAAATCTTCAGAGTTACTTCTGATCTGTTATGAATATTTTCTTGATTTTTTTTTTCTTTTTTGAGACAGAGTTTATTTCCTCTGTTGCCTGGGCTAAAGTGCAGTGACATCATTATAGCTCACTGCAACCTCAAACTCCTGGGCTCAAGAAATCCTCCTACCTCAACCTCCCAAGTAACTGAGGCTACAGGTATATGCCACCATGCCCAGGTAATTTTTTTAGAACTTTTTTAGAGACAGGGTCTCCCTGTGTTGCCCATACTGGTCTTGAACTCCTGGCCTCAAGCCACCTCCCACCTCAGCCTCCCAAAGTACTACTATTACAGGCACGAGCCACAGCGTCTTCTTTTTGTGATATTTTGATATGACTTTAATATAAGTTATATACTATACAAAGTTAAAAGTGAAGTAGACTATCATTATGATCTTTATCTAAATACTTTCCAGAATGTCTAAATGTAGGCAGACAATATGTTATTATGGAATTTTATTTATTTGCATATGTCCTCAATAGTAGTTTAGATTTTTTAAAGGTAGAACACACATTAACAATATATTCTTACAAAACTCATTTAATTAATAACTTACAAATTATTCTTTATTTTCGTAAAAAAAGGAATTTTTAAAAATTAAAGGAAAACCACAATGTCTCAATCATATAAAATAACATGTTTATTTGTGTTTATTAAGATATGAATTATTTTCCCTCTGGCTGCATATTTTATATGGAAAATATTATATAACAGTTATTGTTTTGTGGGATATAAGGACAGTGTTTACTATAACACAGTAGTACCTGCCTTGAGATATTTTAAGATTAAATTTTCTGAACTGTTCCAAAGGCTATTAGAAAAACATCTGCTAATCCAAGCTGTTTTCATCTTATTCTAAAGCATGCTTTAATCTTCATTCTTTTAAAGAAGATTATGTATTTACATATTCCATCTTAGAAAATGTATCCATGATTTCTTCTCAAATATTAGTAGAGTTGAAAGTTCAAGCAGATGTGAATGTAAAAAAAAATCTTTCAGTCAAGTCTTTCATTTGTATCACAAACCAGGATGATGGATGTGGGAAAATAACCTAGTCTGTTTGGAACTTAGTTTTCTATTTGAAAAAATCAGAGCATTAGACTAGGTAACTCTAAAAGAATATTTTAAGTTCTAAAATTATAAAATATTCACATTAATATTCCATAAAAATAAAGAAATGGGAAAATGACAATGTTTCTTACAACTTTTGGAATATATTTGAAGCATTTAAAAATGACAATACACTCTTTCATAAAATAGAGTCCTTTGTAAGAACAATGATAAGCTATTATGAAACTCTTAATTATTCTGCCATGATATACCTTGACATGGATCAAGATTGAAGAAATAGTAAAGCCTACAAGTTAAAAAAAAAAAAAAAGAAGAAAGACACAAAAGGACAGCCGGCTGCTATTAGAAGCTTAAGAACCACATTCTCTCAAACAGATGTTTCACATTATTTATACTTGACTGCTTTACTCATTTTAAGAAAACACACATTTTTACGGCTTTTAATATTGATTGATAATGGATAAAGTGTATATCCTCACATCTTTAAAGTAATAAAATTAGGTTGTTAAAAGAGGGCATAATATCTTAAGGATCAATAATATGAGATTGAAAAGATACTGAAAGAAAGTAATAAAATTTAAGTATGCTTAAGTACATTTTTTCAAGCTGGATTTAGTATTTTATACCAGAAATTAAAATACATTGACCACAAGGGTGAACTTCTGTGTCATTATGATGTTAAAGATGGCGATAACTGTGTATGTCTCCCTTCAACCAAGTCCTTCCACTCCAGCTCCCAAAGAGGAGCTTTGGCACAACCACCTCAGGAAAATTAATTACTGTTGGTTGCATCTTAAGTTGTCGGTAGTGGGTTGCATCTTAAATCCAATGAATGTAATGTGGAAAAGATAGTATTGTCCAGTGATTAAAAGCATGGCTTCTGAAGTTAAACTGCCTGGATTAAAATATCAAATCTGCCACTTTCCCTATGATTTTGATCAAATTACTTAACTTGTTCTTTGTCACTGTCTTCTCATTAGTAAAATTAGGATAAGAATAATAATGGCAATTTCAGAAGGTTTTGTGAGGTTAACATGAGTTAGTATATGTGAAATACTTTAAACAGTAATTGGCACATAATTGTGAATGAATAAGTATTAATTCTTATACTATACACACATGGGGAAACTGAAGAAACCAAGGAGAAGCTATCATATGCCATTCCTGCAAATCCTAGGAGTCAAGCCCTGGTTTACAATGAGGTCTCCATGATGCCAAATAAAGGCCAGTTTCTGAGCACAACTTAGTAACACAGAGGCTGTTCCACTTGATGAATTTCACAATTTCCCTTTCTCTCTCAAGTGTAAAAAGGGGTACGTAACTCCTTTACAATTCAATGAACTCTTATGTGCAGGAAGAAAATGTTCGATACAACTTTTTATATAATCTCACATTTTCATTTTACATTTATATTAATATGGAATATGGTTATCATTAATGTTATGCTCAATTATCTAATTCTGATCATCTTTCAAGAACATAGTAGGATTGTACTTCCTGGCCTTGATTTTAATTCTGGCAAATAGGTTGAAAACTGAGTATTTTTTTTTAATTTTTAAATTAACAGATAAAATTCTATATATTTATCATGTACAACATGATGGTTCGAAGTATGTTTGCATTGTGGAATGACTAAATTTAGCTAATTAATGTATGTATTGCCTCACGTTGTCATTTTTTGATGAGAACACTTTACATTTACTCTTTTAGTGTCTTCTGAGGATATAATATATTAACTACAGTCACCATGTGGTACAATAGATCTCTTAAACTATTTCTCCTACGTAACTGAAATTTAAGACAATACAATTTTCGTAATTCCCTCATTTAAAAAATAGGTGAAGTAGTATAGTGTTCCTACTTGATAAGAAATGTATATATGCTGATTATTGACATTTTATGGTACAGAGAGAATAATAGTTTATTAATTACACTTTCTAGAAATCAATGTTGGAATAATTATCAAGCAAGAAGTGTTTTAACTATGAATTTACTATTTAAACCCCTTTATTATAAATCTATAGTGTTCATATGAAAATGTGGAGAATAAGTAGGAAATAGAGGGAAGTCACGAAAGCAAATGCAAGCTGAGTAGGAGAGTTCAATAACCTGTTTAATACCAAGACTCATATTCTCTCTATCAGGTTTATCCATACTAGATTATTTTTAATAAATGTGAATTTATTTAATTACCAAACATTTAATTCCTACTTACTAGCTTCCAGGTACTGTTTTTTTGTTTTTTGTTTTTTTTTTTTGAGACAGAGTCTCACTCTGTTGCCCTGGCTAGATGAGTGCCATGGCGTTAGCCTAGCTCACAGCAACCTCAAACTCCTGGGATCAAACGATCCTACTGCCTCAGCCTCCCGAGTAGCTGGGACTACAGGCATGTGCCACCATGCCAGGCTAATTTTTTCTATTTATATTTTTTAGTTGTCCAGATGATTTCTTTCTATTTTTTTTTTTTAGTAGAGACAGGGTCTCACTCTTGCTCAGGCTGGTCTTGAACTGAGCTCAAACGGTACTCTCTCCTCGGCCTCCCAGAGTGCTAGGATTACAGGCATGAGCCACTGCACTCGGCCCCAGGTACTGTTTTAAGTGCTTTACAGATATTGAGTCATTTAATTCTTAAATCAACTCTCTGTAATAGGTGATATCATTATCCTCCTTTTACATATGAGGAAACTGAGGCATGAGAAGGAAACATGCCCAGAATCAAACAGCCTGTAAGTGGCAGAGCCAGAGTTTGAACGCTGGGAGTTTAGTCCCTATGTTGATTTTCTTTACCTCCATGCTATGCTGTCGTATTTGAGGATTTTCTTTTCACTATTCATCTACAATTATTTAAATTTGTTTTTTTAATACAGATGATTAAATGACTGGTCAAGTTAAAGTCTGTAATTCAATCTTCAATTTGGCCTAAATATCCGATTATCCATTCTGGCTCAGCATTCAAATCATTATCATTATCATCATCATCATTTTTCATAATATCTTAATAAATATGTTTCACTTTGTCACATTTAACTAAGAGTTTCCAAACATTCACTGTCTATCAGGCACCATGGAAATTACTTTGACCTTTATCATAACCACTTTGGACTTTTTCTAAAATCACAGATGAAACTCAAATAGGGAAACAGCTATGCAATTACTCCTAAAGAGCTGACAGTTCAAAGGTAACTTACGTTAGATGTTGAAATGCATTATGTGATTATGTAGCACAAAATTTGTTTTCTTGAGTGCTCTCTTTGCTAGGCTTAAAATAAAAATTACACCATCACTCACCTTAGGAATAACTAATATGAGGAGAAAAATATTTTCCCTAATGTGAAAGTTGGCTTAACCATGAAAATTTGACATTGATTTAAAAAAAAAAAAAGTTTTAATGGGATTAATCCAAAGTATAAACCAGTTACTAAAGAATTATCCCTCTGTTTGATTTCATTGTTCACTAGTTTCTGGCAAGGCTTAAATCACTGGATTTTGACAACTGATCATCTAATTTACCAATCTGAATGTGTCTCCTAATACTCAAAAGCCATTGAGAAATGATAATAATGAGACTAAAGGGAAGACATAATAGAAATACCTCAAAAGTTTCAGTAATTCATTTACTGAAATATTTTTTATTTCTTTCTAAAGATTATTTCATGTCTCCCTCTTTTTATCAATGACAGCATTAGAATATTAATAATATAACCTACACATTAAAAATAAAATTGATTTTACAAGTAAAGCTATTTTCGACCATGTTGGCTACACGTATCTATGCAGAGGAAAATTGTTGAATGCTTAAAGATAATATTTATTACCTGCAAATAACTTTACAGAATCAAGCATTATTGAGTTTCTCCCTTCACCACCCCATCCCTCACTTCAGGAAATTAAGATATTAAGCATTGCTGGTTTTATCAGTCATCAAACACAACTTTGATTGGCTAATTATTAATAATAAAGTCAATGAATTTTAACTTTATATAGACTATTGAAAAAATACTCCACCAATGATTAACTTCAAGTGGAATGCTATGCTAAGCATTGTAGAAAAAGGTCATATCATAGAAATAACAAGAATTCCAGTGGCTATAAAGCAAATCTGAACAGTAACCTCTCAACAGGCATCTTTAGTACCTGTCTCTTGTCACTTCAACTCAATCCATTCTGTATAATACAACTTATTATATTATTATTATTAAAGCATCATTTTCTTTACGGCATTACTATTCTTGAAATTATACACTAACTCTTGCAGACAAATATAGATGACAGTATAACAGCCACCCATGTATCCACCACCTAGTAGTATTATAACAATACTACAGTGAATTTCCTTGTACAGGTCTCCGTGTACACAGTCATTCTGAGGAATATACTGGAATTGCTGATCTTAATTTATGAGTGTATTTAGGTTTTCTAGATATGGCTAAATCACTTTCCGAAGTGTTGTACCAACTTACACTTCTACCAGCACTGTATCAAAGTTTCTGTTTTTCCATATCCGTTCCAAAATTCGGAGATGTTGGCTTTTATATTTTTGATAATCCTTTCTAAAATGTAAACTCATTCTCATTTTATATTTTCATGTTTTAAAACTCATTGCCAGTCTGAGGATTATGGGGTATAAGAAGGCATTATAGCTTATTAACATTTATAAGATTCACTAGACACTCTTGATCCAAGAATTTAAAAACTTTCTTCAATGGTCCTGCATTGCTTCTATAATTTTCTTTCCCTCCCTCTCTCTCTCTCTTTCTTTCTTTTCTCTTTTTTTTT
>NW_012149319.1:1250679-1268354 GCF_000956105.1 Propithecus coquereli
TTTTTTTGAGACAGAGTCTCACTTTGTTGCCTGGGCTAGAGTGCAGTGGCATCAGCCTAGCTCACAACAACCTAAAACTCCTGGGCTCAAGTGATCCTCCTGTCTCAGTCTCCTGAGTAGCTGGGACTACAGGTAGGTGCACGTCACCATTAGCATGTCACCGGCTAATTTTTTCTATTTTTGATAAAGATGTGGTCTCACTCTTGTTTAGGCTCATCTCAAAATCCTGGCCTCAAGCAATCCTCCCATTGTGACCTCCCAGAGTGCTAGGATTAAAGGCATGAGCCACCGTGCCAGGCTTAATTTTATTTTCTGTATTAGTGGTTCTCAATGTTGGTTCCCAGATCAGCAGCATCAGCATCACTTGGAAACCTATTAGAAATGCAAATTATAGAGCCCCACTCCTGATTTACTGAATCAGAAGGAGACAGGGGGCAGAAATAAGCCCAACAATATCTGCTTAAATAAGATGATTGTGGTGCACACTGAAATTTGAGATCCACTGATCTTTCCCACTATGTGCCTGGTCTTTCCTGGTACCTCCCTTTCCTGCCCCACTCCCACTGAATGTTTTACCCACGCTGGCCCCTGGCACGAGATGCTTTTTTGTCCATGCCCCAATCAATTCGAAACTTTTGTTAAACCCTGAAACCTTTGGGCTCCTCCAGAAATACAGTAAACTTGCTCAATATCCCAGCCATATTGAGTTAGTTACATTCCCAAAATGTAATATAGCTGTTTCACATTTCTGGGCCTTTTATTTTTTTAAAATGCTCTGCCCCTTACTGTCCATGAGAAATGCCAGTATCTCATAACATTTCTTTCTCAGAGAACCTTATGCAGAAAATTCATTCTCTCCTATGTGCCATTGCTATTCCCCGTACATACCATAACTCTGACAGCATTTACAGAAGTCTGCCACAACTACATGTTTACCTATTGCCACAATTTTATGTTTAGATGTCTTTCTTCTTCATCTGGGTTTCAACTTCTTTGTTTTGGTACTTCATAACCTACATCTTAGCAAGTGATTCGAATTGCATGTGTTTAGAGAATGACTACATTCCATTCAACACTTAGGGAGTATGTAATAAGGATCTGATTCTGTTGTAGGCACTAGCAAAATACAAAGGGGACTAAAGCATCAGTCCTGTTTGTGAGCTGCTTATGGGATTTATTATTTAGAGAAGTCCTCCTTGAAAATTCTATCTTAGAGTGATCATTTTCTGTTATTTAAGTATTTGGGAGCTTTTAATCTTAGCAAAATTTCTGTACTATCTTAACAAGGGACATGGTATTTCAGTAGTTTCATATATGTAAAGCCTGTTTCTCTCAAATCAGTTATAAAGTATCTAAAAGTAAAATGTGTGCTTTCACTTACTTTAACATCTCCCCACAATGCCTGGCACAGGGCTAGATTCAAGCACTGTTTAATAATTTTGCCTTGATTTTGTGTGAGTTACATCTTCATCATAAAGAGAAAAGATGGAATTATGTTAAATTTTCTTTTATGCAGTTGAAGATTGAAGGCATATTGCCCTGCATTTATTTGTGAAATCTAGGTGGTTTTACATTTATGTAACAGCACTGGAAATAAAAAATATAACTTTTGAGCTGTTATCTGCCATTATAAACAATAATTTGATTCACACAAATTGCTTTTATATTTTCCCGGATTGAAACAAAAAAAATTTGTTCTCGTACTATTTTTTCCAGGGTTTCTAATATAAGAGACACACAATTATCTTCAAATTTCATATATTTTAGTACCTGCGTCACCACATATTTACTATCTATGATGAAAAACGGTAAGAGTATCAATACTGTTTCTTGACTACTTAGCTGGTTCTGAACTTCCTCCTTAGATTGTAACAGCAACATCTTATAAAAGTAAAAGTTTATGATTAACATGGGGTTTTTCACTTTGGATCAGTACTTTGCCTTTTTTGTTGTTATACCCCTAAATCTGACCAAGAGATTAAATTGTTTCTTAATAAATGTTTGCATGTTTGCTGATTGGCTCATTGGCTAGATAGATAACATAATCTCATTTATTTATCACACTAACCCTGAATTTACTTTTATTTTATTTTACAGATAGGAACACAGAGGCTTTGTGAAGCTCAGACAGAATCACACAAAAAGTAGCTGATCAAGCTATTACTGTTTTTGGTTTTGGTCCTGTAATTCTAAACATCCTGTTCGTACTACTGCAGTCTATCTCCTGTGTTAAGTTTAGGTGAGAGGTACGAGTAAGATAATAGTGAATCAAAAGAACTGTATCTATAGTGTTCTTTTGAAAGCTGAGATTTGATTTCCAGTTTGTATTTGATGCAATGCAGTTTTATAAAGTACATGGGAATGATAGTTTACTTGTTAATCGTCAGTGTTATTTATCAGGAGATTTATAAAGAGAAGAAAATAAAGCAGAAATATCCTTGGATTACAATGCACCCTTCTAAATCGGTTTCTGAAAATGATTTGTAGCAAGACAATGGAACAGAGAAAAATAAATTGTTAATTCTGCAGTATATAGGAGGAGCAGTTGTACTCATTTAAACATGTGGCAGGGTTATCACACCTGCAGGCCTTACAACAGATTGTAGGAAATGTGACACCCACATTGCCAGTTTGGGATTGCAAATTTGAATTTTCTCCATTAAAGCAGTGCCTCCCTGCTGCTTTACAAACTTTAAAAGCTTCACTTTTCTTTTACAACAGCTGTTTTCAAGCTTGGAAAACATTCAATGAGCTGCTCCAAATTGGGAAGTGAATTTTAAAAGTCTTGATCTGCAGTAGCAAAGATTTGTTTGAAACAGTGAAAGCAAGGTGATTTCGTAACATCCTCTCTTGTTGAAGAGCTTGCAGGGTAAGTGCGATAGGGCATAAGTGAAGTCAGCATGGTACATATTTTTCAGGGGATACAATGTGCTTTCAAGGTGATATTATAAAACAACCATTGGAAGAAGGTATTCAAAAGAAAAAGGAAACAATGAAAGATCTGAGTTAAGGTAGAAGCCATGGCAGAACAGAGCTTGGAGTGTGAACGCTTCTTTAAGAGGGCTGTGAAAAAATTTCCATAGTGTGTGAAATGTGATGCTAAGATAGAGCAGAACCAGACCCTCTCATTAAATCAAGTACAAGGAAGGGAAAGTACTTTAGGGAAGTATAATATACTTATTATTACACTTGCCAGGAACTCCCCAAACGTAGTAATTTATCTTGTAAAATCATCGCCATCATTCCACAATACCTCATAGAAAGACATTCTAATCATTATAACAAGATTTTTACTACCAGGTCTGTTTTTCTTCTTTTTTAATCTAGTTTAAATTATGATTAAATGATAAAGATAATAACCACAATACAATACACACCCTAGTTAATTGTGAGATGATTTATTTTATTCATATAATTATTGCTCAGATTCATCTATTGCTTCAGGGAATTGAGACCTCAAGAAGGATACGGACAATTTACTTGACACCATACTTTGTTCTTTGTATTGTCTCGCATTTAGTTCTCTGTCATAGGCTTGGAAGGGATCTCTAGACATTAGGTCATCAGTTCTGCTTGAGGCAGGACACAGTTTCCCTATGCCAGACTGTAAGGCGTCTATCAAAAGGCTCCAGGAAAAGAGATTTACAAGGTCTCCCTTGGAAACCTCTTCCAGTGCCAGTGCTTCTAATCCCACATCAGTATGTTCTCAAACATCTCTTGTCTATTGATCCATACTCCAGGAATGTTCTGTCAATATTAAAAGCAATGATCATGAGCATGCTGAATTACATCAGCTAAATTTTAAGCTCATTTGCAGATGGCTGGCTGCTTAACAGCATCCTTTATATCATAATCCTTTATAGGTTTAAGACTTTTAATTGTCCTTGGCAAAGGATATCATATAATGTAATGTACAGTTCTGGATGCGAAGATGATGCAGATTGCCTAAGAGCAGTATAGCATGTATTGGAGTTGGTTTTCCTTTAACGATTATGGATGTGTTCTTATTCATTCATAATTTCTCACTCTACCTATGTTGTGACCAATGGCACAAAGTTGAGAAATAGATAGTTGAGGTTAAAGTTCAAAGTCTTTCTCTTTGAAAGTTGCTTTATCTTAATGAGCACAGTAGCTATTCAAACTACCTATGTTAAATAGACATATAGCTTTAGGGGCAAAGACTTTTAACATTTTATTTTTTGCAGATGTTGTTAACAATTGTGACAGGATCTTAGGCAGTAATTGTGGATGAAAGAGAACTAAACCAGTGGTTTGAAGCTCTATGGCTTCTGCTCCTGACTAGCTACGTGGCAGTGGTATTTGCAGCACATTGGAGAGTATTAAGCTACATAAACATGGTACCATGTAAGAAGGGGATGCTTATCTAAGTATGCCCACTCTGAGCAACAGAACTTCAATTCTTGTATCAGGGTGTGATCACCTGTGCAGATATATTTTGACGTCTAGAGCCTTTTTATTAATTTGGGGGTTCATGAAGGTGACTTTTGAGATTGACTGAAATTGACTTTGCCATTAAAGCACGTATGTATGGCAGATGCCATATAGGCAGATTATAACTTCAAACTCATTTCCATCAGATAAAAAAACTGTTGATAAATCTCTTAGCATACTGTCATTTTTCTTAGTTATGAACATAAATGGATCCTCTGTAAAAAGTCTCACGTTATCTTACCTTAACTGTCTGGTTAAGAGAGCTATTTCTCATTTCAGGACTCTTTTCTAACCACAGGAAGTTTTTATGCATTGTTTTATGCAGAGTCTTTGTTTCTGAATTTTTTTCCCAACTTTATTTATTTTTGTTTCAGCATGTTGCAGGGGTACAAATGTTTAGGTTACATATATTGTCTTTGCCCCACCCAAGTCAGAGCTTCAAGCGTGTCCATCCCCCAGACGGTGTGCACCACACCCATTAAGTGTGAATATACCCATCCCCTTCTCCCCCCACCACCTGCCTGACACCCGATGAATGTTACTACTATATGTGCACACAACTGTTGATCAGTTAATACCAATTTGATGGTGAGTACCTGTGGTGCTTGTTTTTCCATTCCTGTGATACTTAAGTAGAATGGGCTTCAGCTCTATCCAGGATAATACAAGAGGTGCTAGATCACCATTGTTTTTTGTGGCTGAGTACAAGGTTTCACTCTGTCACCTGGGCTTGAGCGCAGTGGTGTGATTACAGCTCACTGCAAACTCAAACGTCCCAATTCAAAAGATCCTCCTGCCCCAGTTTCCCAAAAAGTGTCAGGTTTACACGTATGAGCCACTACATCCAGCCTGTTTCTGAATTTTTATCTGTTGAGTTCTATAGGAGGCGTTGCCTTCCTCCAGCGTGCTCTGCAAAATATATAGCCTTGGTCTTGCTACTTAATAGAAATGGCTAAAATTGGTGATGGCTCATTGTCTCTCTTTTTAAACTAAGCTTAGCTTTCTGTAAAGTATGTATATTTTCTTCTTTATTGTACTTTGAAGCATTTTGGCAATGATTAGGGATATTTTATAGCTGTCTTTGTGAGAAATACCACTTTCCTTTCTTAGAGTACATTTGAAAATAACTTCCTCTATTGTATAAATATTAATGTGCGTTCTGTACCCACTGACAATTCTTTGTTATACCTATAACAAAAATAAGTTTAACGTCCTGTGAACCTAGTAAGTATTAAGTAAATGCTATTTTATCTCTTTTAGTAAATGTAGTTAATCTCTCAAGGGCTAGATTTCTGATATGCCATGGATAGCAAGTACCATAATACAATCTTAATAGGTTTTTTACAATCTGAGGAGGTATAGTACTCAAAACCTATGTCATACGAGCTCAATAACCATTAGAATAATTCACCTTTTCCTGGGATTGGTAACCACTATCATATGTGTTGCAGCAAGATGATACTAACCAGCAGGCTTAATTATACTTCCTTTTTGTCCTATGACTGTCCCCTTTCATACAACACCATACCCAAGGAACCTAGAGTTTGGGAATTTCCATTGACAAGAAAACTATTCAATAAAGTACAGCATAGAAACACCTCTGAATATTATATAATAATGAAATGAATAAAGTAGAGCAACAAGAAATAGTACAGATGAATCTTAGACACATAATTTTTTAAAAAGTCTCCAAAGATTGTGTATGCTATTATTTTTATGCTATTATTTTTACCAAGCAGGAAGACAGGGAAATAAAATAGAGCAGGGGCATATAGATAGAGTCTTGTTACTGAAAATGTTCTAGCACATTCATTGAGCAGAGGGTTTTATGATTTTCTTGTACTGTTATGCATCTGCCCTGCCTCCATATTAAATATTGTTTTATATGCATCAAATATTATATTAACAAACCAAATAAATAAGTAGGAAAAAAAAGTATTTCTTCCATAATCCATGCAAAAAAAGTCTCTGGCAGGTCACTGATTCTATAATACTCAGTATCACATCTCCTGAATTAAAATTGGTACTTAAGAGTAGACACTAGGAGAGTACAAATTATAATCACCACAATATCTGTAGGTTCTCCTAGTTTCAGGTAGCTCTTCCAATTTATCTGGGATGCTATTTTAATAACACAGAATTTTAAAAGGGTAATGCATGTAATGAGCACCATGCATGCTACATCAGTTAGCTGTACAGTATCACATTGTAAGAAAACACTGCACAACTGAGAGACTTAAAAACACATCCATTGTCCTCACACTCACATGTCTACGGGAAAAATCTCTGCTTAAAGCTGCAGGTCTGTGTGTTTTGTCTGGGGGATCTCTTCTTGACACGTGATTTTGTTCGTTTTTTTTTTGTTTTCATTTTTAATGGGAGAGGGAGGTGGTTGAGGAGGACCCACGCTGAAGCCATTCTTTAAATGGCTTCCATTGTGTATTGTGGTACTATGACTACGTTACCAAAAAAGGATCAAACAGGGTTCTGCTACCAACATCTTCCTAAACAATGGTTATTAAAGAATATCTCCAGGAATTTGGAATGTACAGTCCCTGAAGAAGAAATACTCCCTTGTTTTTTCATCAGTAGCAGCAGAGGTTTACCCTCAGATATGTGTTTTGAAAATTCGTATTGGGAGATATTTTGTTTTTCAGTCTGGTCTGGTAGAACCCATTGAAGCACACCTTATTATCAATTTCCTTTGAACAATAAAAGTCTCTAGTTAGTATTCTGAATTCAGTAGACTTACAGTTTCTTCCATCTGGTTGCTAAAATGTGTTCATCCAAGCACAACTTCTGATTCTTTTACATTCAATCCAAACCCGAGGCTTATGGCCTAAGCTTATTGAATTCCAGTGTATCTCTTGATTCCATTCTTTAAATTATTTAGTATCTTTTCAAGCTATTTGGTTTCCTCGTTCTTTTCTATTCTGTTATGCTTTTATACATTAATGATTTCTGCCATGCTGATTATCTTTCCTCTTCACAGAGTTTGGTTGGTGGAAAATCCTGTAAAAAATAAAGTTACTTTCTCTCTCCTGCTGTTATCACTGATCTTTAAATCATTATTATTTTTATCTCAGGGTAATTTATAAGTTTATAAGGTGTGTAGCTATTTGTTTTAAATGGAAGATTTCTAGGCATTTTTTTTTCAGTTTGGAAATTCGAACAATTTTTCTATTGCTCCCATAATTTTCTAATAGCTAGAATAGTACTTCTATTTATGGAATAGAACTTTTTTGAAGATTGTTTTTCCCTCAGGGACTGATAAAACTTTATGAACTTTGCATGTCCCTCTTTTAACATGAATAACAGACTAAATATTTAGTTAGAAATTTTTCCTCAGGGTGCATACATAAGTTTTATGCAGCTCCATGTCTAGAATCAATCCAACAAGGCAGGCCACTATGCTGCAGAGATTTGATTTTCTAAGACTTAGCTAATACAGAAAAGAAATCACTGATTTCTGAATTTACGTGATCAAAAGAGTTTTTGTTGCTTGAGAGTGGAGCTGAAAACTTTTTTTTTATCTCAGGTTTTTACAGAAAATTATGAAATTTAATGCTACCTCCTATCTTCAGATCCAGGTGGAATAAAAGGAGGATAGAGCCAGAGGAAAGTTCATAGCGTATAAGGGAGTTAAATGTCATGTTCCAAGTACCCCAGGCATAATAGAGCACATGCTAACAATGGAGAAGGAGAAGATAACTGGAGTGATTTTTTTTTGAAAAAGTCTTTGGGGTTGAAAAAAATTTTTTTAAAGATTAACTTTGCCCAGTAAGAAAGCAGAGAACATTTCTATTGCCTCGGCCTGTCCTGGAGGGATGGCCATGAAGGTCTATATATATTTGCTATTTCAGCTATCCTCAGAGTGATCAGAAATTCAAGTGTTGGGTTGCTCAAGCACAAAATAACCCACCAATCACACTTCTACACTTCAAATATAGCACCAATGCCTAAATTTAAACCATACTACACCATCCAGGTTTCAATTAATTTATTTTGTCTCATGGTCAAGGAAAACCCGGTTACAGAATATTTGCGAGGGGATGGCAGTAGTTCCCACAAGAATCCCCTTAGCTGTCTTATTCAAGACCTTAAGGCAGCTGAAGAATATGTAAAGCATCGTGTTTGAGGCTTATGCTCTGTATCTCAGTTTCAAGGTAATTTTTTTTTTTAACTCTCAATGATTTACCCCAATGATTTCCATAAGAAATGAAGGTGGAGGGGTAGGTAGCAGGAAGCCTCCCTAAGAGGAAATACGAGTGGTGCACGCCTGTAATCCTAGCATTCTGGGAGGCCAAGGTGAGTAGATCGTTTGAGCTCAGGAGTTCAAGACTAGCCTGAGCAAGAGCGAGACCCTGTCTCTACTAAAAATAGAAAGAAATTAGCTGGACAACAAAAAATATAGAAAAAATTAGCCAGGCGTGGTGGCGCATGCCTCTAGTCCCAGCTACTCGGGAGGCTGAGGCAGGAGGATCGCTTGATCCCAGGAGTTTGAGGTTGCTGTGAGCTAGGCTGATGCCATGGCACTCCAGCCTGGGCAACAAAGTGAGACTCTGTCTTGGAAAAAAAAAGAGGAAATATGAGAATGACTTGAACAAATTTTTAAATTACATATGGCTCACTTCCCAAGAGATGCTTACAAACAACCTTATAAAGCTATGCTACCATCTATGGTGACTATATTATTTTCCTATTGCTGCTCTAACAAATCACCACAAATTTTGTGGCTTCAAACAACACAAATGTATTATTTATATCACTGGGCTAAAGTCAAGGTGCTGGCAATTCTGGTTCTTTCTGGAAGCCCTAAGAGAGAATCAATTCCCTGCCTTTTCCAGCTTCAAGAAGTTGCCCACATTTCCTGGCTCATAGCCCCCTTCTAGCAATAGTATCACTTTGACCTCTGTTTCCATTTGATATCTTTCATATGTCCGCCAGACAGACTAGGATTAGTATCTCCTCTATAGTCCAACAGAATTCTCTTTACATATGCCACTATTTAAGTACTTATTACCTTGTATGGTAAATATGTATTACAGATGCTCCTTGACTTTCAATGGGGTTACGTCCTGATAAAAACATGTTGTAAAGCCAAAAAATTGTAGGCTGAATCATCCTAAGTCAGGAATCATCTGTATATGTCTTTCTTCTGAAATAAATTCTTCGACATCAGAGACAATGCTTAATTTCCTTTTGAATCATTAGTGCCTAGCACAATATGTAAGATATAGTAAGTGCTGAATAAATGTTTATTATCTTAATTAAATAACTAAAATGGTTTATATTTGCCAGAAGAAATTTGATAGCTCTCTGAGAAGGAAAGGTAAATGACATGAATAATCGGTTTAAATTTTCTAGGGAGGAAGTCCTCATCTGTTTCTAGTTATATAGATTTAGATGCTTCAAGATGAATGAAATTGTTCTTCCATAATTCAACTTAGTAAAAAAATAAAATAAAATAGGCCTCTGACTGCTCATCTACCTTTGTCTCACTTATAATTTGGTCCAATTCCTGAAAACAATACACTTCAAAAATATTTCTCTATTTTATTCTTAATTAATGGAACAAAAACAGGACATTTTTATTAGATCAGTCATAAAGTCAGTCTGCATTTATGCACTAGTGAAATGTGATTTTTATATGTAGCTAGAGATTTATATATTAATCTTTAGGTTGTTTTAGTCTAGAATCTTCCTAAAAAAAAGCAATAAAGAAGCTTCACGTAGATGAACGTCATTGAGCATTTGTCATAAAAATGTTAACTTTCAATGGCATTTCAAAGAATGAAAACTGTCTATAGGTTAGGTACTGAGCTCTCTTGAGAATTAAAAAAACACATAGGACAGGTGCTAGTAATCATACTGGAACTATCTCCACAGTGTGTAATAGTCTCTTAATTTATAGCTGGATTATAGCGTTTTCCTGTAGTTGGAAAATGCCTCACTGTGTCATTCATGCAAGAAAAACTAAGAGGCAAGTTGCATCTTCTTTGATATTTATTGAGAACTCTCAGCTCAAATTTATGGAATGTGGGAGTTAGTGAAAGAAAAGAGCTTTGTCAAACTCTATTGCATTTTGATGAAGAAGTCAGGATAAAGTAGAAATTTATCTCCATCTCTTTGATCTTTTTCATCTATTCATGTCAAAATACCCTATTTGTCAAACTAAGGAAATCTTGTCATTTCTTCTGTAATTCATTCAATTTGAAATATAGAGAAAATCTTGGCATAATTTATCTTTTATTTTCGTGGTTCTCCTAGGAACAATTTTACTTAATCAAATTAATCCATAAACTAGTTGGTCTTAGAATTAGAAACATTGATTGCCAATTGGTAATACATAGAAAATACCAAGACTGTATTTTTCCTAAATTAACCTCAATGTAGGGCAGCGCTATGGAGCAGCTGGGAAGAATATATTTTCAAATAAAAATACTTTAAACTTATATTACTATCTTGGGTAATTAAAAATGTCTTTATAACTCAGTGTTTTTTTCCCATCTGAAAATAGAGAGGCTAATTTTATGAGCTCATAAATCCTTCCTCCAACTTTTATTTTGGATGCTAAGAGTTTCCTGCACCATAGCACTTCCAAAAGAATTAAAACCACAAACTCAAACTTTGCCCAGTAATGGGCACTAATGCTGGCATATATTTGATTTTCCTCTTTAAACAAGATTTAATTTTTTTCATTAAACAATGATCATTAATTACCTATTCTGTCTTTAGCCTTTTGCTTTATTTATTTCAGAACTTAAAAAGCAGTAGATTCTTAGTTCATATATCATAACATTCTTGCTTTTGACAGTGATGCCAAGTACAGGTTACAAGTGAATGTGATAGTTCCTCCTCATGGAAACATAGTAGCCTACATATAATTATCTGCAAAATGTAGATATTAAAAACTAGTATAATTGGTTAAATATATCTAAAAGAGATAAGTAGTTATTTATTTTGCGAGGGATAAACAACACAGACAATGACCAAGAACAACAACATTTGAGAAAAGAGGGAAAAATTACATTCAGCACTAAATGTGGAAGACATTATTTTTCCTTTATAAATCAGCAGAAGGTTAGCAAATCCAGCAGCCGAAGGCATTCCAGGGTACAGCACATTTACACATAAAGGAATATGCTCTTGAAGGATTTTATGAAACCCCATTGGTAGCAATTACAAGTAGAAACAGAAGTAGAACAAGTTATAGAGTACCCAAGTGTTTAGACTGAGAAATTGAACTTGGAGGAATATTGATAGAAGGAATGAGGAAGTTTGCTTGAATAAGTGACCAGTGAGCCATGCATTAATTCATAACAAATAATTTAGATTTTGTGCAATTTTTCAGGCACTATATTAATTTCTGGACCTGTAATGGTGAACAAAAACTGATGTCATTACTTTCTCATTCAGCTAGAGAAGCTAGAGATTGGATAGGGGCAAAAAAGCAAATAAAAAAATGAGAGAGAAAAATATTTTACTTCAAATTAATATGATTCCTCAAGAGCATATAGCAAAGAAACATGATTGAGACTGGTGGGATAGAGCATCCCCTAAGCCGAGATCTGAAGAATGACTAAGATTTAACAGGGTGAGGGTGGGTTGCAGGTAAGGGTAGTTACACAAGGCAGAAGAAGGTCATGCAACAGTTCTGTGAATAGACTGTATGACTTTTAAAAAAATTAAGTGGACCCAAGCACAAAGTTAAGTAGACAGTTATATAACATGAAAAGATCACTCAAACTAATGAGAGAACTCAGAATGAATTGAGAGAATTCCATTAAGAAGCTAATTCAGTAATGCAGAAAAAAAATAGCATAGCATAAAGGCAACCGTTGAGAATAAGGGAAACATACATATTCAAGGGATACTAAGAGTGAAAAACTACTAGGGCTTAGAAATGGGCCATGGGGCATGAGGCAGAAGGAAGTATCTAGAATGACTGGATATATGGATCAGTGCCATTAACTGATATAGGAGACAGTGGGAAAACAGTCTGTGAATTCAGTGTTGAATTGTTTTTTTGTTTTTTTAGTTAATGTGTATTTGAGACATCCGAATGGAGATGTCAAAAAGGCACTTCAATCAAAATAATACTTGCACATGTCATTAAATCAAATAAAACAGAAAAACATTAGCAATGGTTTCCGATTCTCTCCTTTCCTCTTTCCCAAGTAACCTCTTCTAAAGATTTCTGTTATCAGTGTTTTCTTTTTTCTTTTTTTTTCATTAATTCTGCTGGTTATCCCTCAACACCAGAAAATGAGCTTATATTTCTTCTTCTTGATTTATCAACTTCAGTTTATATTTACTTGCAACTTATGAAAAAGATACCACTCCTCTAATCTCAATGCTGATATTTATATTTTTATTTTCTCAAACTCTTATTAAAGACATATTGGTGATTAAAGATGACAATCTTTGTGATTTATTTTAATCATTTAAATTAGTTGCTGAGTTTACTGTTATAATTAATTCTTTGTTGTGTTTAGTTTTCCCAAGTAACTCTTCTTATTACCTTTTAAAATATCCCTTTGAAAATAATTATTTTAGATGTAATGAAAACATATCATCTGAATAGATGGGGTACAATACATTTGCAGTTTCCATTGACAAGAATTTGGGGATATAATCTTATAGATAGAAAAAAATATAAGGAATGTACATGATCAAGGAAGATATATTTTTAATATCTACAAGAGGTATAACTCTGATATAGAAATAAAATCAAAATAATAAAGAATTCTACTAACAAAAATAGGCATGCAAAGTTGAAAGTGATGATAAAAGAATAATGTTTCCGTGTAAAGAGTCAAATTCATCCATTCACTAATTCAGTCAACAAATTGTATGAACCAGAGACTATTCTATATGCTGGAGTTATGGTTTTTATGAACTACTGAGAGTAAAAGAATGTACATATTGCCCTTTCCATAATTATATTTTCTATATTACCTTAAGTAACAAAATATTTATATATATAATACATAAGGCATATATAAAAATATGTATAGGTATATATATAATACCCTTTCAAAATAGTGAAGATTTCATCTTATATATTATTGTTTTACAATAATTATATTAACTATTATTAGGAAAGACTTGGCACACAATGAGGAAAGAAAATATACTAGTTTCCCTTACTGCAAACTAGTATTATGGGAATATAATCAACCCCAGGACATAGGCTTTATATGTTTTATCTGGTTCATAGTGTTTATATTTCATTTGATTAATGCCAGTAACATAATAAAATGTTATGTTAGTAATATTAATAATAACCAACTAAACATTGTGCTCTACACCTTAATGTACTGTCTCATGCGTAAGTAGATTTTACTGCATTAATTAATAACCCCCAAATCTTAGTGATTGAAACCAATAAGAATTTATTTCTCCCTCTCTCTCCATGTTCTCTGTTCAGTTGGGGACTCTTTTCATATTGTTCTGCCCCTTAATTCAAGGATAATGGAGCAGACACTATCTGGAACACCAGTTGTCATCATGGCAGAGGAAAAGAGAGTGTGGCATTAACCTACAGGCTCTTCACACTTTCAAATGGAAGTGCCACACATCAGTTCTACTTATCTTTTATTGACCAACTCAAGATACAGTCCCAACTAACTTCCCGGGGATTGGGAACTACAATCCTACCATGAACCATGGAAGAGCATGGGAATCATTCGGTAGCCATCATTTCGAAAAATTTCACAAGTGGACCTTTATTATTCCTGTTTTATAGATTAAAAAGCTGATGCTTGAGAAGTTTGGTAAATTTCAGGGTCACATATTCATGAACAGCAAGATTGTCTTAAAACAGTAACTGCCTTTTAGTAAAATGACATACATAAAACTCAGCTGTTAAGGGAAGATATTATGAAACCATTTTTATTTTCACATGTAAACGTTCTGTTGTATACATTTTAGAAGGACTTTTTGCAGTTAATAACTAGATATTTTAACCTTGGAGCAATATAACTCTTACTCTACCATCATGTCCACAGATACTAACCATTCGATTCATTCAGGCTCCTTTGAGCAACATATGAGAATTTCCAATGGAATAGGCTTAAATTTTAATATATTTTTACTAGAGTTCTAAAGAATTAGAAAATAGGGTAGTGTTTTTAAAAATATGGTATATATTTGTATAAATATGTACATATAAATATTTTAAATATAATATTTGTTAATTTTTATCTACATATTTGGAGTGGCTTTGATAAAACCCATTTGAATTTGAAGGAAAATGTAAAACTGTTGAGGTTCCTTTTAGCATTATGATTTTATAAAAGCATTTACTTTTCAATTATTTTTAACATTTAAAATAGGAATAAAATAGATCAATACAATTTGACAAAATTGAATGATGTTCAACATATACTATCTAACTTTTAAATATAAATTATAGGAATCATTATCAAACAATCATGGAATTATCCGTCTGCTCTGGTGATAATATCAGCCCATTCCTTCATCCTATGGTACTTTTTATCATTCCGTCATAAGACAAACCATTGTTATAAATAAAGAAATACATAGGTCTAATGCCCAGGTAATCAGAATAAGTAATAATAGTAATATGGACATGTTACATAGGAAATTTTTCTTAAAATGCTTTACCTTTTTATTGTAAATGCAAACAGAGAGAGATTATATGTACATAAAAATAGAATGTAAGACAAATAAGAAATAGCCTTTGTCTTTAAGCAGCTAAAATTCCATCAATAGGGGGATACAATAACTCACATGAATGAACTAGATAATACTGAATCGATAAAACGTGTGGTAGAAATTTCAAGTCTTTGTGTGTGTGTGTGTTTCATTTTATTTGTTTTTCTTCATAGCTTTTTTTTTAATTTCAAAGTATTATGGGGGTATGAATGTTTTTGGTTACATGGATCAGTTTTGTAATACTTGAGTCGGGGTTAAAAATGTGTTCATCACCCAGATAGTGTTCGTTGTACCTGTTAAGTAGGTTTTCGCTCATCCCCTTTTCCCCCTTCCCCCATGCTTGGCATCCATTGAGATTTACTTCTCTCTACGCACATGTCTGCTCATAGGTTAGTTCCAATTTAATAGTGTGTACATGTGGTGTTTGTTGTTCCATTCTTTAGATACTTCAAAAGTCAAAAAGTAGTTCAGAGAATGAGGAGAAATCTATAACAGCCACTTTTCTGTCTTAGGACCTAGCTACATCATTCAGGATGGGTAGCTGTCTCAGCACTCAGACTAAGAACAAAGAGTTTCATGTCTTCATTTCAGCAGAAAATAGAAAATTTCTGTACTTTTTATTAAAGTGTTTCAAGTATTGTAAAATCATTTAAAATATGAAAAATCTGTAAGTAAATGTTAGAAAAGATAAAAGTGTACATTTTAGTAGTGAAGATTGTAAATGGAATACGTGACCAATAACATGACTTCATTCACCTACCTAGAAGATCAACTTAATTTAGAAGTATCATCTAGTCCCCAGGAACCTGAAATCTCTACCTCAGGTAAACTCACAAATAAAAACTTAACCTGAAAACTTTGCAATGATTGTGACTAGTGACCAATTCGAGACATTGATCATTGAAATGGCAACTTTTGGTTATTAGCCACTGACATAAATTTTGAATAAATAATGTATTATAGAAAGACACTTGAGAATAATTTTCATATGCTAAACTGTAAAATCCCATCAAACGTAATCTATATACAGAGTACAGTTCTGACGTAGTTACAAGCTATTATATTCAATCATTAGTCAATTTTAGCAATTTCTGTAACTATTTATGTGATTAGTCCAAATGAAATTAATATTTATCTTCTAGTTACAAGTTATTTTTTACCTTCAAAATACTATAAGAAAAAAATATGAAACCAGACATGGGATTTTTAAAAACTCATAGTCAGTTAAATGTTCTACTGTGTATTCCTTTTAAGATACCATAGTTTTATTTCTTTCACTATTATGTGGAATCCCAATAAAAATAAAGCTAAATGCAAAATTATTAGAGTGATATGCAAAAAAGCCATCAACCCTTTTGTTTCCAATGATGTCCTCCACATTCGGTAAATCCTAAATGGATCCAATCTTGAACTGAATCACAGGACCTAAAATACTTCAAGTATAACAGATGGTGGTATTTTCTCAACTCCAGAATAAGGGTCCCTTTAAGGAAAATAGAGAACTGAACTTTAACAGAGGTTGTATATGTATATTTTGCACATGGCAGTAATGTTAGGACTGTAGATATAAAAGCCTAAATAAGAAAATATAAACTGTATTCTTTCTTATTTTTATCAACCAAAGTGAGGATTTGTCTACTTTGATTTGTGAATTTGATTCAACCTTGATTAATCATGAATTGTTATGGAGAATGTATCATGCATTATAACTCGAAACTCTAACAAGGAAATATTTTAATCTGATTTGATTTTAAACTTTACTATCAAACTTCTTTGACCACCCAGCCATCTTTTTTAAATGTTTAACCAATTTTAATATAAAATATGAAATATGAATCAACCTCATAGTTTTAAGATCTTATGTGAAAAGAGTTCAATGTACTAGGTAGATTTACAAGCCAGAAGTAGAAATTTAATTTGGAGGAGGAAATTTTAATTTAATGAAATTCCTTTACATTTGATGAGAGCATAAGATTCAATATCAGCAGTAAGAAAGGCCCATCTCAATCTCCTATTGCTTGTTTGGATTTGTGCCTCTTATTCCCTATTACCTATTCTTAATTTCTCATTCCCACATGTTCAAAATCTCAAGTTCATAATAAGAGGAAATTCATAAATAAAAGCAGAGAAAATAAGATAAGGAAATGATCAATGTGGAAATTAGTGATTATATTCAACATATATTTACCACCTATTGTGTGTTAGATAGAGTTCTAAATGCTAGCAGATCAAAAGTGAACAACAATATCAAAAGTTCTCCTGGACAAGAAACTATCATGAGAGCAAACAGACAACCTACAGAATGAGAGAAAATATTCACGTTACACATCCAATAAAGGGCTGATAACTAGAATCTATTTAGAACTCAGGAAAATCAGGAAGAAAAAATCAAACAACCCTATCAAAAAGTGGGCAAAGGACATGAACAGAAACTTTAGAAAAGAAGATAGACTAATGGCCAAGAAACATATGAAAAAATGCTCAACATCTCTAATCATCAGGGAAATACAAATCAAAACCACAATGAGATACCACTTATC
>NW_012149319.1:1269518-1270713 GCF_000956105.1 Propithecus coquereli
TTAAAAAAAAGTTTGCAAATCATTTGATATTCCTCCATTTAGAAGTGGAGTCCTCCTTCTTTTGACTATAAGTAGACTAGTAACTCTCACGGCCAGTAAAGGACAGTGAAATTGATGCTATATTACTCTGAGAGTAAATCTTAAAACGTTATGAAGCTTTTTCCTGTTTCTCTTGAAATATTCATTGTCACAGTTTTTTCTTTGTGGACCCAACCATCTTGGTATAAGAAGCCCAAACCACACGGAGAAGCCCACATAAAGAGGCTCCGGTTGACAATACCAGCAAACCCTAGGCTTTTAGTTATCTCAGCCCAGATACCAGATAAGTCCATGAAGAAAAGTCCAAATGAATCCAGATCCCAAATATTCAAGTCACCCTGAGTCATTTGGATCTTCCCGGATGAAGTTCCAGAGCAGAAATAAGTGATTCCCTCAATGTTCTGTCCGAATTCCTGAATTACAGAAACTTCAAGAATAGCAAAATGACTGTTTTCTTTTTATTAATACATCGCTAGGTTTTGGAGTGGTCCCCATCAAGCAATAGATAATGGAACAGAATTTAGTACTCACAGTGGGATGCTGCCATGATAAAAACTGAAAACATTTGCCTTTGGCTTAGAGATAAAGTAGTATATGGAAGCTGAAATTATCTTGAGGAGTCAGTATGTGGAAACTGACTGGCCTTGTGTAAGCTGTGCATAGTAGCTTAAAGTGAAGAAATAGAAAATGTACCCAAGAAAATGGATCTTAATGTAATAGATCTGGCAGAGATTTATGGCAGACTGTTGACAGTGTTAAGTGGTTCCCTTGAACTATGTATTATAAGACGTGTGTCACAGTTAGTTTGGGCTGCTATAACAAAAATACCATAAGTAGGGTAGCTTAAACAACAAAAATTTATTTCTCACAGTTCTGGAGGCTGGGAAGTCCAAGATCAAGGTGCCAGCAGGTCCAGTGTCTGGTGAAAGCCTTCTTTCTGGTTTGCAGATTGTCATCTTTTCATTGTATCCTTACATGGCAGAGAGCAAAGAAAGCAAGCAAGCTCTCGTGCCTCCTCTTATGAGGGTACTAATCCCATTCATGAGGGCTCCACTCTCATGATATAATTATCTCCTACATGTACTCCCTCCTAATACCATCACATTGAAGGATAGGATTTCGACGTGAATTTTGGGGGAACACAAGCATTCAGTCT
>NW_012149319.1:1271099-1274802 GCF_000956105.1 Propithecus coquereli
CTTCTAAGAATTACAGGGTGTCATCCTGCTGCACCTTCACAAGAAATCTAAAGTAGAGAAGAACTCATTTCAAAGAGATTTGTAGGAGTGACTTTTGTCTAATATAGTGGATTACAACTCAATGCATACTGAAGCCCACAAAATCTGTGAAAGAATTCTGTGCCATCTTGGACTGAAAAGGTCAGGAAGTACAACATGAAAAAAGGACTTTGGACTCTCAAACTTCTCAAACTTCAATGGTCAGGAGCAAACTAAGAAAGCTACATAGTTAAAAAGGACTAAAAATAAGAATGATTTAGAAGAGAGAAGATCTCAGGAGATCTAGCCAAAGTCTAGGGAAAATTGGTCCTAGAGAACCTTACTGGGCCATAATCAAGGAAATGACAACATAATCAAGAAATCCTGTGTATACATGTTTGCTAAGTGGCTCCCTTCTATCTTCTTTTTGAATGAGAGTTTCTATTGCAGATATACTATGCCTGTTCATCCACATTTATTGGGTGTTTGTGAGATAGGCTAATAAGACTTCAAACTGATAAAAAAAAATGTACCCAAGGAATTAACCCTCAGGCACTTAATCTGCTCCTTTATCACATCCAAATTGAGACTCTAGACCTCAAGGCTGAGCTTAATGCCAAAGTGGATGGAAGCTTTCAGTGGATCTTTGGAGATTTTGAATGCATTCTTCACATGAGAAGAATATAAACAGTTTGTAGCCATAATATAGACTGTGCAATGAAAAGAAATGGTCTACAAATTAGTTCATATTTTTCTCATTAAGAGGTGCTGTCTGCCCCTGCAGGCTTGTATCTGCTTTAACCAACAGAGTATGAAGGAAATGATGCAATATTACTTCCAAGGCTAGGTCATAAAGGACATGCAGCTCCGCCTTGCATTTTTTGGTATGTTCACTCTCCAGATGCTTCCTTTATAAACACTTCTTAGAAACCAATCACCATAGTACAGGGAGCCCAAGCCACGTGGAGAGGCCACATGTAGGAACTCTGGTTAACAATCCAAGCTGAGCCCAGCTTTTAAGTAATCGTATTTCAGATACTAGAAATGTAGATGAAAATAGTTCTAAATGATTGTAGACATCTGTAGTTCCCTCAACTATTTAAATCATTTCAGCTAGGGCCCAAGATATTGAGAAACAGAGATAGGTTACCCCCACTGTGCCTTGACTAAATTCCTGAACGAAAGAATATGAGATTGTTATTGTTTTATACTGCTAAACTCTGGGGTTATTTGTTATATACCAACATTGGGCATTGGGCTGCCCAGCAGCCTATGAGACAGGTGGGCAGGCCCAAGAGATCCCTACATTTGTGACTTACCAAATGCAGTACAGTTTTTGAAGGCTCTTGAGTTTTATGTTAATACTACCAATAGTACTGCAGGTAACTTTGGTAGAATCAGGCCTGACAGGGTGCGTAGGCCCCCATAGACATGGGGATAGGCCTTGAACCACAGAAACATTGGTCGCTGTAAATAAGGTCAGTATGGAGCTCTGGGAATGGGTAGAATATGAGATTTTGTTGATTCACAGGGGACAGCAAACTGTTCTCTCCTCTATGGACAATGAAATAGAGGGATTGAGTTTCTAACGATGAAATATTAGAAGTGGGTGCTGAGCAATAGACTCAATATATGTAAGTCATAATTTTTAAGTCAATAGATGGTCAATTGATCTTTTTTCAAAGGTAATGGAATGAGAAATAAGAAGAAGATAATATGAAGGCAAGCTAGGTGTAATGGAATATCAAACACCGATACGCTAGACAGCAAGTGATTTCATACTACTCCTTTTAATGGAGTCTTAGCAAGGGGAAGTAATTCAACAGTGTTTTCACTTGAATGAAACTTCAAACTTAAGCAATGAAGTTCCCATATAAAAGGCGAAGTAAAATACAATTTCTTTTTCTTATTCCTGGGAACTAAAACATGTTTCTCTTTAATCTCACTCTTTAGAGTTTAATAGTATTAGATTACTTTCCCTTCTCTATTACGTGCTAACCCAGAATATTACCTCTTTGTGTCTAAGCATAGACGGAAAATGAACACAGCCATACAAAGTCCATCCAGAGATTCTTACATATTTGACAGTTATACACCAATTTTCAGTCTCAGCTACGTTTGCCTGTTCAGAAACTTTTCTCAAAGACCTCTCATTTTTCAGCCTTCATTACACCTAGTATCTTTCATGATGGTTTGTAATACTATTAGCAAGCATTTATAGAGCCCTTACTATGTGCCAGCAGAGTATTAACTGAATTGCATATAATATTTCATTTGTACCTCTCTAGTAATTCTCTTAAGTAGGTATTACTGTCTCTCTTTTATAGATGAGGAAAGTAATCACAGAGAGATTAAACAATTTTCCCCAACATTTGAACACAGAAAATCTATCTATGGTGAATACTCTCTTAAATACTTAATTCCCTATATGGCTTACAGTTACCTGTACTGGTGTATATGTGTTTCTACTTGGTATGATTCACACAAGATTAATCCTATGTGCATGAAGTGTGACAATATATATGCCATTAAGGGTTTTTATTTATTCAAAACATAGCGAAAATAAAGAACTAGGTTTAATGTTACATATATAATCAAAGTTATTAGAACCCATAAATTAACCATTTCAGTCATGGTAGAGAAACCTCAAAAAGGGAAAAATAATCCAACAGTTCTGTTAAATCTATTCCATATTAAAATTTGTTCTTTTATATGTAGCTACAAACTTTGTTCTTTTGAAAGAACATTCCCTGGAGAAGGAGAGTGAATTTCCTGTATGTTTTGAAATAAATTCCAAGAAGGAGATAAGACAAGAAATAGGAGAAGACAAAGAAACATGCTCAGTGGTTTCCAAACCATGCCACTCAAAGCCCTTGGGCTTTCCAGATGCAAAGTCAGGGGTACAATGAGGGAGTTAGCAGCTGAGAAGAACTCAGAGCTTGCTCCTACTCTTTCAACCACCATAGGGTCTCTTTCATCTATTTTATGTTTTCAGAGGATATGGCCTTCTGGCCAGGGAAGAAAAAGCTGTGAGTGTGAAGGTATAATTCTACTAGTTACTCTGAAAGCAGAGTAACTATTAGGTCCAGGGTTGCAATTTATAAAAGAGTAGAACTCCTTTCATCTGAAAGTTTGCTCTCAACAGACAGATTCTTTTAGGAGAATCTGAGAAGGATCAATAGATAATCACCAGGTTACAATTTGACAAAAAATCAGTTACTCTGGGAACCTGTGCCTACTCTCTGTCAGGGTCTCTCTCTGTGAAAAAGCTCCTAAGGCCCATTACTCATTCTGGAAAGGGAGAATGATGGTTAAATGATCCCTGTTTTTACCCTTCACTGAAAACTTGGTACTTAGTACCTGATAGTTTCTCAGGGTCCAAGTCCACAATTAAATCATCTTTCAAAAAGTGAAGCAATAAAAGCTTTGTACCTTTTTAAGAAATTATTTTTAAAAATATAATTGTAGTCCTGGGAACAGAAAAAAAAACTAAAAAGAAAGCATACTTCCTCTTCCTTATCAGTAGTGAGGTCAAATTATCAACAAAATGATTTTATTATACCCTCTGCCAGTCTTACATTGTTTTTACAGTTCACTTGGATGGAAAATGCACAATTAAGGTCTTTTCCAGAGTCATTTAAAGGAAAACCTGAAGCATAATGTTAAACTAATTAGTCATATTTTA
>NW_012149319.1:1275404-1276734 GCF_000956105.1 Propithecus coquereli
CAATAAACATTCGAGTGCAAGTGTCTTTTTGACAAAATGACTTTTTTTTTTCCTTTGGGTAAATACCCAATACTAGTGGAATTGCTGGATCAAATGGTAGGTCTATTTTTAGTTCTTTGAGGAATCTCCATACTATTTTCCATAGAGATTGCGTAGTTTGCACTCCCACCAACAGTGTAGAAGCATTCCTTTCTCTCCGCATCTGTGCCAGCATCTATTTTGGGGGGACTTTTTGATAAAATCCATTCTCGCTGGGCTTAGGTGATATCTCATTGTAGTTTTGATTTGCATTTCTCTGATGATTAGTGACGTTGAGCATTTTTTCTTATGTTTATTGGCCATTTGTCTTTCTTCTTCTGAAAAGCTTCTATTCATGTCTTTTGCCTACGTTTTAATGGCATTGTTTGATTTTTTCTTGCTGATTGCTTGAGTTCTTTATAGATTCTGGTTATTAGCCCTTTACTGGATGTATAGTATGCAAATATCTTCTCCCATTCTGTAGGTTGTCTGTTTGCTTTGTTGATTGTTTCTTTGGCTGTGCAGAAGCCTTTTAATTTAATCAAGTCCCATTTGTTTATTTTTATTGTTGCTGTGATTGCCCTTGTGGTCTTCTTCATAAATTCTTTGCCTTAGCCAATATCTAGAAGAGTTTTTTCAGCATTTTCTTCTAGAACTCTTATAATTTCATGTCTTAGATTTAAATAACAGATATTGTAAACAAATGGAAAAACATATCATGCTCATGGATTGATAGAATCAACATTGTTAAAATGTCCATACTACTCAAAGTAATTTGTAAAGTCAATGCAATCCCCATCAGAGTACCAATGTAATTTTTCACAGATGTAGAAAAAATAATTCTGTGCTTCATATGGAACCAGAAAAGAGCCTGAATAGCTGAAGCAATCTTAAGCAAAAGGAAAAAATCTAGACATATCACTTTACCAGACTTTAAGCTATACTACAAGACTATAGTAACCAAAATGGCATGGTACTGGCACAAAAATAAAGACATACACCAATGGAACAGAACAGGGAACCCAGATATAAAACCATCTACATATTGCCATCTGATCTTTGACAAAGTAAGCAGCTATAATATATGCTGGGGAAAAAAAATCCCTATTCAATAAATGGTGCTGGGAAAATTGGAGAGCCATGTGTAGAAGACTGAAACAGGATCCATATCTCTCACCACTCACAAAAGTTAATTCAAGATAGATAACAGATTTCTAGATTTTAGAAAGAATTTTCATCAGTTAACTTTTACCAGGCACAAAATTCAAACAAAATACTTGAAATAATCCTGGGGGAAAATATTTTATTTGCT
>NW_012149319.1:1277499-1303341 GCF_000956105.1 Propithecus coquereli
AATTAGATTAGATTTCACAATTAAGAAAAATGATAATCTTAAAGAGATTAAATAATTTACTTAAAATTACAGTTTTCATGGAAAAGCTCTGACTTGAACCAAGGTAGATTACCCCAATCATCAGGCCCTGCTGTGCTTATTTTCCTTTGAAGCAGCATGTGATCAAATCCCTGGGAACCTGGCAGCAGAGGCAGAAGCTAAGCCTGTGCCCCTCAGGGGACTAGGTACAGAACCTTCCAAATGTCAGATTTTGTGATTGGCAGCAATTCATAACACTACACCTGGCTTAAATTTAAATTTTAAAATAAGGAATATGGGAATAAGATAACCCTAGAGGTTTTTTAATCTCAATAGTCTGATGAATGATAAAGGATGAGTTTGATTTGTGTGTGTGTGTGCATATGTATGGCAAAAACAAAATCTTCACAGGAACATATGTAAGAATGTTTTTTAATGCAGACTACTTCAAGACAGAATGAGTTTTGGTTCTCTCAGAGTTGATCTAAAGATCACACCTCCACATTGACTTATGACTTACTGATAGAGAAATGACATGAAGTTTATTTTAACACTGTCCTTATAAATTAAAACTCAGTGCAGATATAGGTTGTAGTGAGATATCATGATTAAGAGCCCTCACAGGCTTTACCATCAAGTTAACCAGGGTTCAAATCTCAGCTCTTAAATTATTAGTGATCTTGAATAATTAACTTCCTTGTACATGTTTCCTCATTTGTATAATTAAGGAATTACTAGCTCTTCCACGGTGTAAGTTTTGGTGCAAATGAAACAACATATGAAAATCTTAGTGCATGCCCGAAAAATGTGTTAATAAAGTTATTTTTGTTATTATTATTATTGTTACTGTTGTTTTTATTACAACTAATATTGTTGTTGTTAAAAATACTCTAATACATGCAGCATTATTGTTGTTTGAATCAGTGTCGGTTATGAACCTGGATAAAAGGAAATGTCAGTTTATTCTAAAAATCTAAGAGGAGAGCATGAGTCAAAAGGGATTGAAAATCCACTACAACATTAAAACTTTTTAATTACATTTTATTACATATTGTATTATATTATTAAGAAAATCTTAACAATCATTTGAATTATAAGATTAGAGTCAGCTACCTATTTTAGGTATAACTTGGATTCTAGATAATTAAGCATGTCGGCAGAAGTGAGAAGCTTATAGAACTGACATACTTCATTAATCATTGTCTTATAAATCTCTGACATATATATACACACAGAAAAACACACACACTTCTTTGGAAGTTTTGTTGGTGCTAGTACTTCTTTAAGGTTCTATTTTCATTCCTAAAAAGTAATTTTCTACTCCCTAGAAGTGTAAATCATTTTGGAAATAAATTTATTTTGGAAATACAGAAGCTGTGTAAAACAATTTGATTCTTTTCTTTTCACCAGAGTTAGCAAGATTAACCAGAAAGTTAGAAGAATTAGAGAGGGATAAAATCGACAGAAGTTGCCATTTAATTAAATTTGACCTTTTCTTTATGTCATAATTTGATACTTATACCTCCATGGTATCTTTAATAAGTTAAATGCTTAAGCAAGCTCTTATATATAGAAAAACAAAACGTTTCAAGTGGCTGAGCATAGTTTCTAGAATAATAGAAGTGTAAATATGCCAAAATAAATAAATGAAAAGGCTGATGTACTGGAGGAAAACTAGAGGCCATATTATGGATAAAAAACATACTATAGGAGTGAAAAGATATGAAAGGCAACCAGATTGAAGATTCAAGTCAGTCTGTTGAGTTTAATCCTGGCAGATGCTCCATTTAAGGTGTAAAGTGGAGCCTGTAGACAAAGTGACTGAAGTATAGAGGAAATGGAGTTTAGTGGATTCAGGAACATGAAAAACTTTGGAGTCAAGTGTGTCAAAGAGGTCATCAGTACTGATGCGGACATCCTATTGTCAATGACAGAAAATGAGGATAAAAGAAAGATTGTGAATAAGGTGCCCAAGCCATCGATGGACATGGGACAGTGTCTTTGCTGTTGGCAGATGGCTGCAGTGTGAAGGGGTAGTGTTACAAGTACAAGAAAGAGGAATCAAAACAGAAGCCATGGGCTTAATATAAAGAAAAGATGATTATCTATCAACAATAGTTTGAATCAAAGAGCTGTTTGACCCCCTTATTTTGCCCCATTGACTGAAAGAATGAGAAAAGTAGATGCTTTATGAGAACTGCTGACCAGCCAGGGAGTTCAGTGGGTCAAATAGTGTCTTCCAACAATTCATGTCCACTAGAAGCCTCAGAATGTGACCTTATTTGGAAATAAGATCTTTGCAGATGTAATTAGTTAAATTGAAATGAAGTCATACTATTTTAAGGCGGGCCCCAAATCCAATGACTGCTGTCCTCATAAGAAGAGGAGAGGGCACATAGAGATAAAGAGAAGAGAACACCATGTGAAGACAGAGGCAGAGATTAGAGTGATGTATCTACTAGCCAAAGGAATACACGGGATTGTCTGCAACCACCAGAAGCCAGAAAGAGAAATGGAACAGAAAGGAAACCCTGTTAACATCTTGATTTCAGAATTCCATCTTCCTTAACTTTGAGAGAATTAAGGTCTGTTCATTTAGGCCACTCAGTTTGTAATAATTTCTTGCAGCAGCCCTACTAAACAAGCAGTACTATTAATAGTTTCCTTAAACTTGTACAAGGAAAACTGGATTTATAGCCACTCCAAAAAAAGATTAATGGAAAAGCCTAAAGGTAAGCATCATAATTAATAGAGACATGGGCAGTGATAGATTTGGCCTGGAAAAGGGAGGAACTAATTTGCCTGAGTAATAATGACAGAGAAGGAGGTAATAGGAAGGTGCCTTGACCTAGATCATTAATTGTCCATAATAGGAAATTAGGAGTTGAGAGTTATAAAGAGCATGCAAAATAGACAGTACTGGAAAAGCCAATAGAACCAATTAATCCTACTGGAGTAGAAATTCTAAAAACCTTTTCTTAAACTCTTTTCTGAGAAGCATAAGGGTATAGCAGAATTCAGAATTTGGAGTCAGGCAGACCTAAATAATAATGTTCATTTTTCCCACAAACAAGTTATGCATATTTGAAAAACTTCTTTACCATTCTTAAACATCATTTTCCTTATCTACAAAGTGAGAATGATATTTAACTCTTTTATAGAGTTGTGAAGATTTTCATAATACATTTTGAACCCATAGTGCATTGCTATCTATATAATGAAGTTAGAGGAACCACTCCATACGCTTGTTGTGAGATTGAACGTATATATTAATAAAATACATAGTAAACACTTTATATATATTGGCAATTATTTGATATTAGCTTTTCATCTCCCTCTCTTAGGCCTGAATAATTATAAACTCCTAGACAGAAGAAGCATGAGTTGGTGTTCAGCCATAACAGACATGCCTGTCCAAGCAGTCCACTTGAGTTTTGTGATATACCAGCTGGGAAACACTGGTTTAATGTGTTTTCACAGAAAATATTCTGAAAACAGTATCAGAACACATTTTAGCATACACCCTTTTTGAGGTGTGGCCAGCTCAGTGAAAATGTGCTGATGACATGAGAGAGAGTATGTTATTAATGACATATTCTTGGAACGTTATTGTATTGTAATCACATTTTGTCATTGCATAGGTGTGTATGTAAAAGTAACAATAGATTATTCATCATGAGAAATACCAAACCATAAGCACTTGTGTACTATCTCTGATTTATATTGCTCCCAGATGTTCATGCATAGTAAAAGAGGGGAGAAGCAATGACTTTGTTCAGAGTAAAATAAATAAAACTTCTCTGATAACTTTGGATAAATGAATGACATCAGAACTGCGATTTCTTAACTATATTCCATATTGATAAACATTATCTCCAGATCATATAGAACAGTCAATTTCTATACTCTATTTTCTAGTTTCTCTCTTCACATTTTGACCAAATGAATAATTTTATGGCACTTTCATTGAGGCTAATTTTCACAAACACATTGGGCACTGAACTGAATCAAATTCATTTTCTCTCTCTCTAGGACTTTTAATGTGACATGCTTGAGTCCTTTTATTCACTTGTTCAGGAAATAATTGGTGAGCAATTACCATATTCCACGCACTGTTCTAGACACAGAGGCTACAACTGCAAACTAGCAAATGCCTTCATTGTCCTCAGGAAGATGACATTGAGTAGGGTGGAGGTGGGATAGGTTGGCTGAGAAGACAGACCAAAAACAAATAAACAAATAAAATAATACATAAATGTGCATAATGAAAGAAATATAGTATAAAGTGACTAAGTTGTGCTGTTTAAAGGATGCCTCATAGAGAAAGTGAAATTGGAGGAAATTCAAACAAGCAAATATCCTTAATTCTGTTTCTTTTTTTTTATTTCAGCAAATTATGGGTGTACATACGTTCTTGCTCATCAACAAGATAACCCCTGAAAATGTAAACCAAATAAAAAAAATGATCTGGTAGATTAATAACTTAGATGAGGGAAAATATTTTTAATATTAAACATTATGTGCCTTTTCATAAATATAAACAGAATGTCTCAAAGCAAAATGTAATATAATTGTATCATTTAATATATACCTACACTTGAATGATTTTATTTCCAATTTTCATCTTAATAAAGCATAAATAAAGAAATTAGGATACGGAGAACGAGTAGAGTTAAACAATCCTTTGATTTAGTAATGATTAAATGAGTATTGAATTTGAATATGTTTATTGACTACTAATTAATTTTATGGAGTTTGATACAGGAATCAACTATTATTTCCCCAGACACATACAAAATAATATTATCTACATTTCCTGTTATCTACATTTAAGAATTGGGTTGAATGTGTAATATTCAATTTGGAATTAGTCTTCTCATGAAATTGTATTAAAGGAATGATATGTCTGTTGTTAATTTGAAACAGTGTTTTATCATCTTTTCCCTCCACACACCCCACCCCATCTCCACACTCAAAGTATACAAACGGTAAACAAATATAAGGAAAATTTGTCTATCCTTCTTAGAAGTAAAATAATCATAAATTAATGAAAATTTGAAGTATTATTTAAACCAACTAAATTAACTAGCTAAAAAAATTATTGTGAAGCTGAATTAAAACTACAAATTCATGTTGTTAGTGACATTATAAATTATGTCCAGGTATATGGCCAAAGATTTTAAAGAATACAAAGTTTTTCTTATGTTTTGATCCAATGTCTAGGAAATTTCTATTAAGGAAATAATAATAAAAATTTGTATATGGAAGATATTGATTTCAGTGACATTGAAATAGTGCCATATAGAAATTAAATTTCCAGTACTACATAAATGGCCAATAATTTTCTTGTCAGCCCAAATACACTAAGTTGTTATGAAGTGGCTAATTTTGAAGACTTTTGCATGCAAGGACATATCTGATGTAATATATATTTTTAAAAAAATAGAAATGACGTATGCACCTTGATTAAATTATTATAAATTGTATTGCACTTGACATGGATAAATAATAATACATTATTTGAATGACTTTTTTTTTTTTTTTTTTTTGAGACAGAGTCTCACTGTGTTGCCCAGGCTAGAGTGCCGTGGCGTTAGCCTAGCTCACAGCAACCTCAAACTCCTGGGCTCAAGCGATCCTCCTGCCTCAGCCTCCCAAGTAGCTGGGACTACAGGCATGTGCCACCATGCCCGGCTAATTTTTTCCATATTTTTAGTTGTCTGATTAATTTCTTTTCATTTTTAGTAGAGACGGGGTCTCGCTCTTGCTCAGGCTGGTTTCGAACTCCTGAACTCAAACAATCCGCCCGCCTCGGCCTCCCAGAGAGCTAGGATTACATGCGTGAGCCACCGCGCCCGGCCTTGAATGACTTTTAAGAGTAAAATTTTTTGATTCTTTTCCCACAATATACAGTTTTTTAAAAAGGACAAAAGTCTGTCAAGGCAACATTCATTTATTTATTTCATGGTCAAAATCCTGTCCCTATTACATTTGTTTTGTGAACACACACATTACCCTTGCATAAAATATTCTTGTATTTCCTATAATTGCAGTAGTTGTACGAAAAGGCAAAATCAGAATCACTGTAAATCTATAGGAAAATTGCAAGGCATAAAACTTACAGAAGTATCTCTTTTCATAACAATTTTAATACCACTATACTTACAAAAATTATAAAATTAATAAAATATAAAAATTATTCAGTATTTAATATATAAGCATTGACATTACACAATGGTATCTTCTTTTCAGAGAAAGGAAGATGTTGGCATGAATATAAAATTGTACACTCTTCCTAAGTATGCTTCCCTTAAGTCCCAATATATCAAGTCTAGAAATTCCACAAAAAAATTTTTAAGAACATTGCTTTCAAAACATGTTTAATTTCTACCCTTGTAAAAAATGGTTATTTTATGGTAAATTTGTTCAGTTATTTTCAGTCGAACTATCATATAATTACATAACATACTGACAGTTTCATTTCCTTTAGCCTTTATTTTTTAGTGCACTCACTACTCCAATTACTCTTTGTTTTATACATTTGGATATCAGTGTTCTCTTCATACCACTTACCTAACTTTGTGTTAGCAACTCTAAAATTTAATAGAAAGAGGCTTGAATTAAAATCATACATTCTATTTCTTATTGTGTCACTGAATCAATAGGTGTTCTTGTTCTGGCAAAGTAAAGAAATGTTTGCAAAGTAATGTTACTCTTCAAACAATGGACTTTTCTTGGCCAATGGCCATTACCAACACAAGCCTCTCCACTTGTCACTTAGTGAAATTTCCAACAAAGAATATTGCCCTAGTCATTGGTGATATGGGCTCGTTAAATGGAATAGGAACCAAAAAAAATGAATGTGTCAATAGTCTAATGACTTTACAGCTACAGAGTCATTGTGTAAGTAGAGCCAATCCTAATTTCCAGTTTTCTTCACTTTTCCACTTTTCTCCTCCCTGCTCCTTTCACTGCCCCAGTCTCCTCTTTCAAACATGGCAATATCAGATTTAGCTGTTAAGAAATGTTTAACCTGTGCCTTATAACTATCACATAATTTATGGTCAAAATCAGACACTTTTGAAGGGAAAAGGTGGAGTTATTAATAATTACCCAAGGACACCTGGTGTAAACAGGACTGGCCCAAACTGAGACACATGGTTTCCCTGCCTTTGAGGTTCCTTAATACGATGCATGTTCTGCCGCTTGGGCTTCAAACTCTAGTGCAACCCCTGATATGTTTCAAACATCAAAGAACAAACAAAAAAACAAAATAAAACAAAACAAAGAGAAAAGTTAAAGAAAAAACCAAAAACGCTGTGTCTATTATTAATAGAATACCACAAATTTCTCAAGGTTAAATACCTCATTAGATATTATTTCCACAAAGGAACGCCCAAGGTAAACCAGGCTTTTTCTATTAATATAATGATACATAATTTGAAAAGCACGTAGCATATACATAATTAGTGCTTACCAAAAATCTATTTCTTCACATTTACACAGTGCAAAAAGTATTATTTACATTTGTTTTGTTTACTTTTATCAAATTCCTTATCAAAACAATGAAGATGAAAAATTAAGAATATTGTCCAAATATTAAGTTGATTTATTCACTCATTCAATCATTGATACTTATTCTTTCTTAATTTTAAAACCGTCTATTTTGTGGTGGCAACTATGCTAGCCTGCAATGTGACGTTGTGTACCCTGCCTACAACAATTATTTTGTTTATAATACAATATTTTTCAAATTGTAAGTAATACTTTATAGTAGATTTTGTGGCTAGGGAAAGATTAAGATGTTGCAACAAAGACATCATTGAATACAATGCTTAAATAATGAAGTTTATTATTGTCTAGTATCACAACAAAGCAAATGTGAGAGGTTCAGAATCTTTGTTGTCCATAACATAGGGCTTCCAATATTGGGAAAAGATCAGAACAAAAATTTTTAAAAGAATGATATGTGGACATGAATGTGGACCTGCTACTTCTTTTCACTTTCCATTGGCCACGTCTTAGTTTTATGGCCATACCATACAGCAAGGGATGCTGGGAAATGTAGTCTGTAGCTAAGTGGCTATCTGCTCAGCTAAAATTCACGGAGTTCTATTAGTAAAGGTATAAAAAAAGAATCAATAATGCAGATCACTTTGCAGCTAAACCTTAAAACAATAGTAAATGTTTAGGCTTTGGTGTACCTTTAGTTTTGAACGTTCAGTAAGATATCAGAAACGTACATTTGCATCATTTTTTAAATACAGAAATCATGTGTTGCAGAAAATATTTATCATGTCAAATATTATGGGAAAATGGTCAGTCTATACGGCATATAAAAAATCATACATAGTTTTTGAAGAAAAGCAGAACATAAGTGATTCCATGTGGAATGAAAGAGGATTAAGATAATTTAAAAGATAGTATTATTTAGTCTACCAGAAAATCATAGGTGATAGAAGGGAGAAAGGAGATGATATTTATTGTTCATCTACCACATACAAGAACTCATGCAAAGTACTATCATGCACCCCATTTCACAGAATAGAATTCTGAGGCCCAAAGGGAATAAAATATTTGTCCAAAATCACGGTTAATAAAAAATGTAGATGTGCATGCCAATCTTTTTCTTTGCACTAAAACATATGTTGATATTTTTAAGACTACTTCACACTACATTTAATGTTTGAATTTGTTGATAGAATTTTTAGAAACGTAGAAAGAAATTATTTAAATATTGCTAATCTCTATGTATATCATATTTACCTCTTTAAAAAGTTCTTCTGTAAATTTGGTTGTATAGCATTTGTATTTGTGAAGATTATTAGTAGATTTTATTGATAAAATATTTATATTGAAATCATGAATTAACTGTAGGATTTCATCTACCTTCCTTCTATTTCATTTTCAATAATGGAACTATTTAAGTATAGGTACTAGGAATTTATCCAGTAATATATAGTGAATCATTTCTAAATTTTCTGATAAAAAAATTAATTCTCTATTCTTAGGCCTATTGACGGGAGCCCTTGCAAATCATATGGTAAAACATTGTGATTAACCTAAATCATAAAGACATAAATAGCAAAGAATGTAGACAATTATAATTTATATCCCTCTTCTCTAAAAATCCATATCCATTTCATTTTAAATCTTAATATAATCAGGGCTTTTGAGCTGAATTTTACAAATTATTGACATATTTCTTCACTTGCTAATTGTGTGCAGACACATTCCTGGTAACATAACAAATAATATAAATAAGTAATTTATGCCTACTTTATTCCATAAATGATCCATAGTGGTTTATATAAAGGCATATGGTACATAACTGATAAAATAAATAATTAATGGGGGTAATAAAAAGAAAAAATATAAATAACACAATGAAACAGTATGGAGGTTCCTCAAAAAATTAAAACTGGATCTACCATATGATCTAGCAATCCCACTACTAGGAATATATCCAAGGGAAATAAAATCAGTATGTCTAAGAGACATCTGCACTCTGATGCTTATTGCAGCACTATTCACAATAGACAAGACTTGGAATCAAGCTATGTGTCCATCAACAGATGAATGGATAAAGAAAATGTGGTATATATACATAATGAAATACTATTCACCCATACACAAGAAGGAAATCCTGTCATTTGTGATAACATGGATGAACCAGGACATTATGTTAAGTGAAATAAGCCAGGCACAGAAAGACAAATACTGCATGATCTCATTCATATGTGCAATCTAAAAATGTTGATATCATAGAAACAGAGAGTAGAGTGGTGTTTAGCAGAGGCTGGGACTGTTGGGAGGTGGGGGAGATGTTGGGCAAGAGATAAAAAATTACAGATAAATAGGAGAAATAAGTTAAAAAAATCTATAAGCACGGTGACTATATTAAATAATGATATATTGTATTCTTGAGGAATGCTATGAGAGTAAATGTTAAGTGTTCTCACCACAAAAATGATAATTATGTGAGGTGACGCATATGTTAATTAGCTAGATTTAACCATCCCCCAATGTATATGTACTTTAAGGTATCATGTTGTACAGGATAAATACATATAATTTTATCTATTTAAAAAATAAAAAAATTAGAAAAAATAGGGACACTTACATAATAAATTAGGAAACAACAATGTTGGACAAAGAAATTTTGAACACTGTACTTAATCTACATGGAAGATCTTTTTCCCCTGCTCAGAACTGCAGAGATATGCAAAACCTGCTAGCCCAATAATCACAGAAGCCATATTTACATTAGAAAAGAGATTATATTTCCTGTGATGTCTAGCCTATATAAATTTGTCCAATAATAATTAGGGACAGAAATTGAAAAGGAAATTGAAAGACAGCCCTAAAATCTGGGTAGTTGCAACCAAAATTATATTTTTTAAGTAGCAATTTCAAGGATACAGCATATGCCATATGCAGAGAGAGCAATCCATAGAAAGCATATTAACTTTGGATAAACAAAAAAGAGCTAAGCCAACAACACAGGTTGGAGATGAAACAAAATGAAGAAAAGTGACCAAAATGGTTTAAGGGATTCACCAGGTAAGGAAGATTAAAAAAAAAAAAAATCACCAAATCTCTTAAAACTGTTTATAATCTTACTAAATTGCCATTTTAGTAGATTAGATGTGACCGATTTCATGGACTAGGTTTTATCTCAGTTCATCTTTAAAAGCAACATCTCAGATAGATAACTAGCTGTATGGCCTAAGCCAAATTGCTCTTCCTATGTGTGCCTCAGTTTCCTTACCTTTAAAACATTGCCCAGTTTACAGTGAGAGAAGCTAGCTCCTAGGGTGTGGTGGGGGTTTGATGAGCTAATATTTGTAAAGCACTTAGAACAGCATATGGCATGACATAAGCGTTACATAAGTGTGTGCTGTCATAATCTTTAAAACACTGGGCAAAAAGAATCCTGTGGTTAATGCATGAATGCATTAACAAATGCATCAACCAATATTTTGATTATCTCTTAGATGCTAGTTACCATATTAGATGCTAAGGATGAAACAGTGACAGATATAGTTCATTTCTTCAAAGAGCTTAAAATCTAGAATGGGTTAGACAGACAAGTAACAAAGAAATGTCAGTATCATGTAAGAAGTGCAACAGAATATATGAAATGGGAATAATGATAATACCTGCTTCTAACATTGGCATGAAATTTCAATATTATGATATGATTCCTGGAAAGATTTTAGTACAGCACTTGGCATTTGGTAAAGATTTAATAAAAGTTAGCTCTTATCCTTGTGTTGTAGTATTTTCTGTTTGCTTCTTTTCATGCTTGTTTTTTCCACTAGCTCAAGAGTTCCTCCAGAAAAAAAAAAATCTCATCCTAAATCAACATTCAACATTTTTTGGACAGTATATGCCTGATACTCTTAGTATTAAAGATACAAAGATTAATAACATAGGGTCCTTACTCTCAAGAGAAAGACAAACGTCTATACTTTTTTCTTTTTTTGAAACAGAGCCCTGTCACCTGGGCTAGAGTGCCATGCCATGGAGTCAGCCTAGCTCACGGTAGCTTCAAACTCCTGGGCTTAAGCCATCCTTCTACCTCAGCCTCCCAGGCAGCTGGGACTACAGGTGCGCACCACCACGCCCAGCTAATTTCTTCTAATTTTTTCTATTTTTAATAGAGTTCGGGGTCTCCTCTTACTCAAGGTGGCCTCGAACTTCTGACCTCAAGCGATCTTCCCACCTCGGCCTCCCAGAGTGCTGGGATTACAGGCATGAGACACCGCACCCAGACAAACTTGTATGCTTTAAAATTACAACATAATGTGGTAAACACAGTTGCAGTGATATTAGCAATGAACTGTGGAAATTTAGAGGATGGGGCAACTTTCCCTGAGGAAACCAGAGATTTCATAGGATTGATTACCTCATCAGGATCTTAGATTGAAGGCACCATTTTTCCAGGTAATGAGTGGGATCGAATGAACCATGTAATGAAAGGATCTGATCAATCTAGAGGTTTTAGGGAAGATTGCAAAAGGCAACAGAAAAGAAAAATGAGGGGGAGTAGCTATACATTGGAGGGCGGGCACGGGGATTATTGGGGCCCCAAGCTCTGGAGTGATCTGAACTTCAAGGTAAGAAATTTAGATTGTATACAGAGAGCAATATGAAGCATTGGAACAATGTCCTTAACCTTGTATACTTTTTGCATTCCCCTTCTGCTTAAGCATCTGTAAATTATAACCCTCATACAGCAAGCCTTGTTTTAAGGAGAACTATGAAATATTATAGGTTCAAGGGTCTATAAGTTGACTCCTGCACCTGATTTTAAATTCCATCATCGTGCTTGAGGAACATTATGTGCTCTATAAACATTTGCCGAGCTAAATTGAAAGCATGGGCTTAGCCTGAAACTGCTTCTAACTGATCTCAGAATAAAAATAATTTTTGATAGAACAGTCCAGACTTGAATATATTTAAACCTGTGTCCTAACAAAAGAGTCCTATTATCTTACAACTTGATTGTTGTAACTAAGAGGGTGACTCAAATTTTTGACTGTTGCGAGGATTGACACGTGATCTGGAAATAAATGGGAGATTTTCCTCCACGGTGGATGAGAGCTTGCTAGTAGAAGTTTTGCTTGTTGAAAGTATCAATGAATAAAAATATTTTGATCTATTTCTGTTTATTTTGATATCATAGAAGAGAGCGATTAGGTACGCGATTGTAGAAGCTGCAGGAGTTAGAATATGTTTTTGTAAGTTTCTATATTTGTATTATGAAAGTCAATAGTGCAATCAATTCTGAATTAATCATCAAACTAGGAAAATATAAGTCTGGAAAATTAAGATTTTTAAATTTAAAAAGTGGATTTTTTCTCTTTATCCAAGTATCCTAGGAATTTTTTCTAAAATATTTTCTCAAACATATAATAAATGAGTTTATTATGCAGCTTTGCATGATCACATTGTATTTCTAATCCATTATTTGGCCTATATGGGTCTGAATTTTGTAATGGGTGTGCCTTGGTTGGTATATAGTAATTAAATTATGATTAAGTCAGTTTAGATGAGTATCTCCTTGTGTTTATGTTTAATTTTGAAAGTAATAACAGTATTAGTCATAGTAGACGTTAGGCACACCAAATTTCCTAATGAGGTATCTCTTTTAATATAGAAATATTGAAAACTGTAATTTAGTAAAATTCAATCCTAGCAAAATATGTAAATCAAGTCATGATCTCTCCAAAATGCAGACCACTGTTTTCCACTATATATGTTTTTTTTTCCTAAAAGTCATGTGCTTCAGGTATAATTCACATATTCCTTCTACTTGCTATGACCTAAATGACAATAGAGCAAACTCCAATTCCTAGAGCATCGAGCTCATTCATGCACATGGGTGAGGTGGGCAGGAGAGAAGCAAAAGACCAGTTGCTGATACTTTCCATTTAATTAGAAAGTAACTCATTGTCTGTTTTCTAAATTAATGGGTTCTCTTTTTTTTTTTTTACCATTACCTATAAAGTCCAGAAGGGCAACATACTTCTGTTGCACATAATTCATATAATTACCACAGGAGGTTTCCCTCCATGTCCTCTCAGCCACAACAATTTAAAACATTCTTATATTATATGATACAGATAGTATATGTTTATGTAGTCACACAGTTTATTATTTTTTAAATTGTTAGCATTTAGTAATGGAAATCCCCAATAATGAAAAGTGCTTTTCATTAATATTATCCTCTGAGTTGCCAATGCAGTTGGATCTGATCATATCCATTTAGAGCTGGAGCATTTATTACATTTAATTTTCACCAGCCCAAAATAAAATAAAATAAAATAAAGGCATCCATTGTCTCAGTTTTTCTATGATTGGGCAGGAAAAACTCTATTTTATACTGTGACTTATAGTTCATGTCATCAAGTGGCTAGTTCTGTAAGCTAAACAACATAAAAATTGACTCTATGCTTACATGAGAATAAACTGTGAAAGATACCAGGGCAGAATAACCATTTTTAAACTGTAAAAGAAATGCAATTTGATCTTATGTCACATTCTCCAAATGATAATAGGCTATTGTTCAACAATTTGTCTCCTCACTGCTACCTACTTTCCATACTTTTGTAGGAAAAAAAGAAACCATGTTTCTCTGGACTTACCCACTGTTTAAAATTCATGTTCAGATATTCCCTTGATAGCCATACTGAATTGTACTATGTGAATAGATCATTTCGGCAGATTTTCAGTTATTGGTATTTTGGTACATACGAGTGAGAAATGGAAGAGTTTTTTTGTTTTGGTTTTGATTTTTTTCAGAAAAAAAACTCTTTACATAAAGACAGCTTGGCTTTTTATACAGATTTTTCAGAAAGATAAGACAATCTACATAAACTCTAAAAAAATAATTTACTTACATTGAATATCACATAAGGAATGTCTTTATTCTAATCAAAATGATGTTAAACATGAGATGAACAGTTTCTGAGGAATTAATAATTATCCTCACCGGATCTCTTATTTCATTAATCTGGTCAAGTGTATAATACCATTTACATAGAATACTTCAATTAAAATGCTGCATTTATCGGCTTTGTTTTTTTTTAATTAATTAATTTTTTTTTTTTTTTTTTTTGAGACAGAGTCTCACTGTGTTGCCCAGGCTAGAGTGCCATGGTGTCAGCCTAGCTCACAGCAACCTCAAACTCCCAGGCTCAAGCAATCCTATTGCCTCAGCTTCCCAAGTAGCTGGGACTACAGGCACATGCCACCATGCCTGGCTAATTTTTTCTATATATTTTTAGCCATCCAATTAATTTCTTTCTGTTTTTGGTAGAGACGGGGGTCTCACTCTTGCTCAGGCTGGTCTCGAACTCCTGAGCTCAAACGATCCACCCACCTCGGCCTCCCAGAGTGCTAGGACTACAGGAGTGAGCCACCACGCCCGGCCATCGGCTTTGCTTTTAAACCTCTCAAATATAATGTGCTGGCTTTTCAGAGATCCAACAGGAAAAAAAAAAAAAATAAGATACTCTGTATTTTATTTACAGACTCTATTTCTTTTGTAGCTTAAAACCAAGTAGTATAACCTAAGAGGCACAGGGTGCCTAGGAATGTGTTCTCGTTCCATCGTCCTCAAAAGCTATCCCATAGAAGCAAGCCATTTAAGGACATGATCAATGGCTCAGAAATTTCTGGCAAAACGGCTTTGCCCTGAGTTTTGACAAGGATCTGGCCCTAGAGGAAATTATGTATGCTGTTACATTACCAGTGAAACAGGTGCCCAAGATACTTAATTCCCTTCCAGGTCCCACTGTGGGGAGAAAGGAGAGGCAGTAGAAGGCTAAACAGGGACACAGAAGCAGACCTAACTGATAATAATGACCCACTTTTTCCTCATGAGAGAAGGATTACTCATTCCACTCCTGTGTCTTGTCTACTCGGATTTCTATAACATGTTTTTACTATTTTTTATGCTACACTGAGCTTCTACCTTTATCTTTTTTAATATTCACCTTTTAAAATTTGTTGTGGTTTTAGAAAATAATGCATAGTTATGTTTCTATAATGTGCTAACACTGCCTGTTAATGTTTCTCACATGCCTCATTCATTTTCCTAAATCCTGGACAAAATCCTCAAAAGGAAATGTCAACTACTTACAGTGTTTCCTCTTCAATAATTTTCCAACACTGAAACCTCAATAACATGATAGAAAATTTTCTTCACATCAAAGCACAGCATTTGGAAGAGTCAATAAAAATTCAATGTTTTCTATAAATTTAGGTTTCTACTTTTCATTGCCTTTCAAAAATAATCATCACTAGATTTATAATTCAGCTTTGTCACAATGCCTAAAGTATTCCAACCAGAAATTTGCCAGAAACTTGCCCTTCAAAGGAGAAAGAAAAGAAAGAGGTAAAAGAAGAGAAGTTATTTTAGACTATTGTATAGATTAGAAAACCTAATATATTTTTAAGCTACTACTCTTACTTTTCATAGATTTTATGCACAGCACACACAAGTTTGAAGGGCAAAAATTAGGAGTTTCAGAGACGAAAAATAATTGGTACAAGGTAACTGTCCCTAAGGATTCTCTTAAAATCATAATAAAAGAAATCCTTATATTTCTTAGGGTTTTCAGAATTCTTCCAGGTCAACAACTATGCAAAACTTGTGGAGAGAAATGGAAAAATAGGAGAATTCTCTTTCTCCTGAAATGATGGCTTCCCAACAAGGAAAGTAGTGGAACATCTTGGTTACACACATACTTTTCCTTCTCAATTCAATTTTCTCAGGGAGGAAATGACTTGAGTGGCATCAAAGGTAGACATTAGAGAGTATTACAGACCTAAAACAACTAGGATGTTCAACTCTACAATTATTTCTGGATTTGGTATGGGCAGAGTGCTTTGAGGCCTCCATGCAAGTGAACAGATCATACCAAAAAAGCTTTTGTAGAGTAACGCTTTCTTGAAGTTGTTGTAGAGGGTTCTGACTCATAGGCCCTCTGCAGTACCTCTTATTTTTCTCTTATTCTTTGAGTGGTACCTGGGTGTACTTTATCTTAAGATACTCGTTATTAAAGGCTAGGTGGTGAAAGGTAAGGACCAGATCATACATAGGCAGAATTGGCTGTTTGGGTCTGACTCTTGTGTGAACTTTTAATATAAGGAGATAAAAAAAGAATTAGGGGGTTCATTTATTGAGAGGCTAGTGCTAATTATTGTCAAAAAAGCTACAAAATGTGTTATATGTTTATAATGGAGTACTACTCAGCCACCAAAAACAATAGTAATATAGCACCTCTCGTATTATCCTGGATAGAGCTGGAGCCCATTCTACTAAGTGAAGTATCACAAGACTTGAAAAACAAGCATCACATGTAGTCACCATCAAACTGGCATTAATTGATCAACACTTAGGTACACATATAGTAGTAACATTCATTGGGTATCAGGTAGGTGGGAGGGGGGAGGAGAGGATGGGTATATTTATACCTAATGGGTGCAGTGCCCACAGTCTAGAGTGTGGACTCACTTGCAGCTCTGATTTGGGTGAGGCAAAGGCAATATATGTAACCTAAACATTTGTACCCCCGTAATATTCTGAAATTAAAAAAAGCTCTAAGTACGCACACATACACACACAAAAAAATACAGACATGTATTTGAAGTTTCCATATAACCTATGAAGAGTAGGTACATTACTAATCTTATTTCACAGGTAAAGAAAAGAGGCACAGAGACGTTAAATGAGTTTCCCCAGGGGTTAAAGCTATTAGCTGATCCAAGATGCAAACCCAAACTGTTTCCCACTTTAGCATTCTTATATATTCTGCTACTAAAAGGATAATACCCCTACATTAAAAATCAATTAATAGATTATTGCTATCCAATTAAGAAATGTTCCAGAAATTTGAGTTTTCCTGATTGCCCAGCCCATATCAATGAGGTAGGAAAATTTGCATTAAATTTGGAATAGGCACCCTCCCAAGGAAGAGAGATTATGCATTTTACATACATTTTAACTGTGTTATATTTCTTAGAAACCTAAAATTTAGAGAAATAATTTATGCAAATTTGGGCTTACTAGTTTTCAATTAAATCCTGAATGCATTCATATTTTCCAGTGATCCCTAATACTATACTATGCTTCATGAAAAAAAGAGGGTTTATTTTTGTTAAGCAAATCTTGAGAACCAGTGGATACTCCATTCACCTGTTGGAGATTCTTTTTTTTTTTTTTTATTTCAGCATATTATGGGGGTACAGATGTTTAGGTTACGTATGTTGCCCTTGCCCCCCGCAAGTCCGAGTTTCAAATATGTCCATCCTTCGGGTGGTGCACATTGCACTTTTTGTATATGCATATACCCATCCCCTCCTCCCTCCTCCCCCCGTCCCCTCCTCCCTGCCCAACATCCAATAGATGTTATTCTTATATGTCCATCAATACATGAGTGGATTAATAAAATGTGGTATATGTATACCATGGAGTACTATTCAGCTTTAAGAAACAATGGTGATATAGCACCTCTTGTATACTCCTGGATAGAGCTGGAACGCATTCTACTAAGTGAGGTATCCCAAGAATGGAAAGACAAGCACCACATGTACTCACCGTCAAATTGGTATTAACTGACCTGTTGAAGATTCTTAATGTATCTCAGGTGTTAAAGGCTCTGTGCTGTCCCACAGTGGAGTTAAATGTTGTTTAATTCATCTTTCCCAAACTTCGTTGGACAAAGAATGTTTTGTTTCTATGTAATTGTTGTTTCTTAGACACATCAATTCAAATTCTGCATAGCTATTTATTCCATGGAACACTCCATAGAAAATTCTGGGCTTAAGATCTACTCAAATATATTTGCCTATCACATTACCCTTGTGAGAAAAACGTACCATAATTCACAATTTTTTCATAGTTAACAGAGACATTGCCCGGAAATTGTCACGTGCTTTACAATCATAGTTTGCCATAGTTTAACTGGCAGCACTTTTTCTTTCCTGGTGGGACATAAAATAATGGTGTATCCTACAACAATGGTATCTTAGCCTCAATGAAATGGCCGTGGAAAGATGGGACATACAACGTTTATGTTTTGTTTTCCTTGTTTGTATGTATCCAACACAAAATTGCAAATCAAGGGTATTCCCATCATTTAGCTTAGTGCCTGGTACATAATAACCACTCAAGTTTTTGCTAAAGTTACAGAAAGGAATGAAGACAGCCAGTTTTACTTTTCTTACATTTTACTGAGAATTAAATCTCATAGGTTTCCTCACTGGAATGAACACACATCCAGTTTCTGGAATTGGGCAGGGTTTCCATGGCAAATTATTTCTTTCCAGCCTCTGTAAAGAAAGTATTTGGCATCTCCTTTGTTGACATTAAACAATGTCACTTCCCAATTTCTATGCAAGAGCAGTTTGCTGTTGCCAGTTTAGAATAGCTTTGCATTATAAATGCTTCTCTGGTTCCTGTTTACTCCCCCTGTGTATTTTAGTCTCTACTAAACACATTCGTGTAATTCTAAAATTCAATTTAATTTTGATAGCTTCAAATTATATTGAAAAGGCAAGAAAAGAACATTGCATTTTTCATGTTCCCTTCTAGCTGGAGGGCTGATTGATTCACTATTAATTTGATACCTTAGCCAAATAGAGTGAGTACTAATAAGTACTTTCTATTGCAAAACAACTGTTACAATGATGGCAGATTTTCTACCATCTAACACAAACTCATTATATTTTACCATTAACAAGTATTTGTCAATATCAAATCATCCTAGATTACTGAAGATGTAGTGTTTAGTCCTTATTCTGATATTTCAGATAAGCAGATTATTTTTAAAATTGGGATGGGTACCAAACAGCAACTTCATTATTTTAGAAAAAATAATGCATTACATAAGCAATATAAAAGGTTATTTGTTAACTTTCTGCCTATAGAGACACGGGTTTATAAGGTCCCCAAACCAGTAAATCAAGATTTTTAGATTTAATAAGTTACCAGTAAATTCCATTAGGTAATCCCACCTCACTCTTTTTTTTCTTTATCATTTTTCTTAACTTTACATGTTGGAAGTTCTAAACTCTTCAGGTTCTTGCTAGAATGACAATTCAGTTCTCTTATTAAAGGTTATAGTCTTACTTCGCAGTGTGGGAACTAAATCTCTTGTCATTTCCCATATTTATACTGTATGTTGTAGAAGAAAGTTTGGAAAGAGGAAGGGAAGTGTGATCCATGTAAATAAATAACCATTATTTCAAAATGATATTCTTTTTTTAATCTATTAAAAATGATGGTTAGAAGTAAAGTGGTTAAAAATAAGTTTTTATATGCTTTTCTAAGATATTCATTCCAAGAGCATTTCCTTTATTGTTCAGTGTCATGTTTAAAAGTGTGGTTACCTAAATAACTATTAAGATACCAGAAATGAGTGACTTCCACTTGAGAATACTTGCGTTTCAGGGATTATCATAAAGCGAAGGAATAATGGAAGAGTTTACGTTATGTCCCCCTGGGAGAGCACAGAGATGACCGATTATCAGAAATACTTTCAGCCAAAGAAATGATAGCCAGCCCAGATTCCTTAAAAAGTCTACTACAGTGCCTCAGTGAATACTGGATAAAGGATTAATGAAGATGAGGCCCTAGAATCTACTTAGGACAACTTGAAAAATATTTGGAGGGTATGTACGGGATGAAGAAAGAGAGTATGAGTTTTGTTCTGCATCATTTTTGTTCTAACCTAAAGTGCTAACACAATCAGTTTTTCTGCCAATATAAAATAGAAAACATACATCTTTATCTTCCTTCCCTTCCTTTGTGGTAATTACTTCTTTCTTGGACACAGACTAAATTTTTTATTACACTTTAATATTAGACTCTAAACAAGCATTAAGATAGACAAAATCAAGCTTCGAGCTTTGCAAGCCTCTGTTCGACTCTCATTTCCCTACTTAATGCTCCCTTTCTCCAATTTTCTCTCTTCTAGACTTTCCTTCATTATTCAGGAATTAAGAAACTCAATCTCTCTGTTTCGAAGCCTCCCCTAACTGCAGTGGGGGAACACAGTGTCTTCCTAGTACACTTGGGAGCTCCCTCATCAACTTACCACTGCCATCAAAGTCACTCCTGAAAGTATTTTCCCCATCATCCATGATTTAAACACATGGACATGTAACTGGGTGAGTTAAGTTTATTTTTTAAAATTAAATTATCACAACGTTCTATATGATAAGAAACCAGCAGAGTTGTTCTTGAGCCTGTTACTCTCTGCTCTGGGTTTTCAGAGCCAACAAAATGCCTGTGTGAGCCAGCTTTCCCCCTGAGTACTTCCATGCCCACTCCCATCCATTCTTCCAAGGTGGAAATGCTTTCCGTGTGGGCTCTTCCCATGCGAGCCTATCTGGACACCAACTAGGGGTCCCAAAATATTTTCATGAAATTTATTTTTAATTTCTTCTCTTTCTACTTTATGGAAAATGTCATGGGAGATTGTAAGAATAAAATACTTAGGCATGTGTGGCTTTGGAAGAAAGCATCTCAGCTTTTGAAGTCATAGGCTCTAGCACTTATGAAAACCATATTCTAAGTTAACATGAGAGAATTGGGAGAGTTCTCCTCCCAGACCTCTCACCATTGAGCTTTCCACCTAGTTTTACCCAGGCTAGGATTTCAGTAGAGATCACATGACAACTAAGTCATACATTTTATTAAATCTCACTTATCTTTAAGCACATACCCAATTTAATGCCACCAAATTCCTTCTGTCTTCTTCAACACCTACTTTATCCCTAACACCCCTAAATATGCTTCCAGAGCCTGCTCAAATATCACCCTCTTGATGTAGCATTATGCTACCGATCTGGGCACCCTTTGTCTCGTCCTCTGTTCTTCATCAGACTCTATTCATACTTCTAGTGTAAAGTTTATAAAGAATAGTACTTGTCAGTTTACATGAGTTAGTGCAGTGCCTTTCACACAGTAGTCTTTCAATGAATATGCATTGTGTGATTGTAAGAATGGATGAACAAATGAATGAATGGTTAGCTGAACGCAGATCTTTTTTTCCATCGGGCTGTAAACTCATCGTGTACTGACATTTTGACCACAAAGTCCGATTTCATTCATCCTCCTCTTCCATTGTATTTTTAGTATCTCTTTGTCATATGATAAATGAAGCAATTATATGCAAATTGCTGGGAACAAAGATCAAAGTGTGTGTCTCCACCAAAGACTGTTCAGTTCTTGAGAACATGGTGCCCCGTTGCTCATAATTGTGCTGATTGCCTGCTCATGCTTTTAACAGCAGTGCCATAAAACATCCTTGTCTATCTTCTTGTAGCCTGTCATTTCAATTTCTAACTTTTTAGAGTGTATTTTTACAAGAATAAAATCTATGCACTCTGGACACACATGAAAGTATTATCTATGCACTGGTAAGAGACACATTCTCTGTGGAACCAGAAATTTTCAGACCAATTTCTAAGGATTGTTCATTTACGAGAAATGGAAAAATTTTCTGAAATTTGTTAGTGCTTAGCCACCTGTATTCCCTCTCAGATGGGCTAGTCAACTCTCAGAAACTTTTATTAGACATTTTATTTATATTTTAAGTTTTTTGTATTTTTAAATGAATATATAATGGAAAAACAGTATTTCTCCCTTCAAGCAGTTGCTTAAGAGGCAGATAACTTTCTAACAAGGAGCTCCATCTAGTGGTAAAATTAGAAATATATGGAAGACCTATTTTCTATACAAAAAATACTGTTGCAAATTACTTTTTCTGTGTTATGTATTTTAAACATCTGTGTGTGTGTATTAAAGCATCTAGTTATGAAGTAAAATTCAACCTCCCATATGATATTTTTGCTGTATTTTATAAAAATGGCTGTACCAAATAGTTAAAATTATTTACTAAATTTGAGACTTTTTACTAATGTACTTAACTGATATTTAAATTATTACTCATGACCGCTTTTATACATCATACATATCAAAACCAAATACAAAGGAGAAAAATTGATGAATATTTTTGTTTTCAATCCCTGGAAACATCACATTTTCTTTTTAAGTTGGGTCCATTGAAATACTACTTAACAGTGGGTTTTGACCTTCTAGATAAGGTCCAGAAAAATGTCCTAAATTTTGCAGCCCTCCTTTCTTGCCTTTCTGTTCTTATGAACCAGAATTCAACAGAACTTTAGGTAGGTAAATTAATGCAACCACAGAATATACAAACCTAAATGCCTGCCACTTCTCAACATTTGCTACTATAAAGCTAAAGTGATATATTTTTTATTTTTGGCTGAAAACATCTTGTGGGTCCAATCATACATTGGCATGTAAACAAAGATGAGAATTTTTTTTTAGATGATTGATGCTCATGTGGGTGTATAAAAAGATGCTGACACAACAAATTAAATCATATATCTCATAACAAATGTACTACCTTCTGTCCGTGTCTGTTGCTGTGTAACTGACTACCTCAAAACTTAGTAGCTTAAAACAATAGTCATATTGTTATATCTCTCGGTTTTATGAGTGAGAATTTGGACAGAGCCTGGCTAAAGTTTCTTCTATTCCATGTGGCGGTGATTGTGAGAACTCAGTGAAATTCAGCTGTTCTGCAGGGTGCCTTCGTAAGGATGGCTGGCAGGTGGAACTCAGCTGAAAGTGTTGACTGGAACATCTACACGTGGCTTCATCAGCATGGCTGCCTCAGGGAACCTGGACTTGTTACATGGTGGATCAGGACTATAATACCAAATATTCCAATGAACACGGAGGAAGTTGCATGGATTTTAAAGACCTAACCTTGGAATTCACATAGCATCACTACAGTCACACTCTCAGTTACAAGCCCACCCAGATTTACTCAGGTAAATCCCCTACCTACTGATAAAGTGTCAAAGAATTTGCAACCTTATTTTTCAACCCTCAGGCATCTAAAGGGAATAGTTACTATGAATGTTTCGTCTTCAAAAGAGACAAAGAAGCTCTGATAACTGTTTTCAGCGATCTGAAGAGTCACAAATGAAGTTACGATGTAGTCCACATACAGTAGTCCTCCACCATCTGCAGTTACACTCTCTGCAGTTTCAGTTACCTACAGTCGACCACAGTGTGAAAATATTAAATGGAAAATGCCAGAAACAAACTATAAGCTTTAAACTCTTTGCTCTTCTAAGTAGAGTGATGAAATCTTACACAGTCCTGCTTTGTCCTGCCAGGGATGTGAATCATCTGTTTGTCCAGCATATCTTTAGTAACTAGCAGCAAACTGAGTTATCAGACCAAAAAACAGAATGTACAGGGTTCAGTACGATCGGTGGTTTCAGGCATCTACTCAATGTCTTGAAACATATCCCCCATGGATAAGAGGAGACTACTGTATTCAAGAAAATTGATATCGGGAGTAATGAGTGAAATTATAGAGAAAAGTATTTCAGTTTAACATAAGGAAGAAGAGTTTTCTGATGGGTTACAGTAGTAGGCTGCCTTGTGTGGTAGTAAACTATCAGTGTGCAAGCAGATGTCATAACTGTTATAGATGTGATATGCGCATTGCTAAGTGAACCTCAAGATTCCAATAGTACAACTGTATTTAAAGAGATTAGCCTATTTCTTCATGGCTAAGAGGGTAAACTACGTGGGTTTCGCAGAAAGACGATTTTTGGATTAAGAGTTATGTAATTTATAATATGACAAAACACTCACTTGGTTTCCATATTGCCTTCATGTTGCAGTACAATATCTAGCTAACTCTTTGAATGAAATAATGATCTAATTCAATGTAGTGATTGTGGAAATGTCTATAGCAGTATTTCTTAATTCCTCTGTATATTAAAACCTCTATGGGGAATTTTAAAACAGACAGTAATTCTATAGCTCCACCTCTAGAGAGTCTGATTTACATCATCTGGAGTGGGTCTGGCCAAGGGTACTTTTTAGAGCACCTCAGGTGATTTTAATGTGCAGTTGGGGTTGAGGACTGATGCCTGCAGCATGGTGGTGTCAGGCTCTCTGGACTCACTGTGGAAAAACCTGTGCAGCGAAGCAAGTCAGGAAAGCAGGTAGTCATACCTTGAAACAACACCACAAGCTAAGAAACAGAAGTAAATTACACTAGTTTTTTTATGCCAATAATTAGACCTGCCTAAAACTTTATATAGAGACTGTAGAACTTTTACCTTGCCTTTTCAGAACAATTAAGGAAAGACCGTACATGTGTAGCTCCCATGTAATCCGCATGGAGAGGAAGTCCTTATTTTATATTGGTTTCAAGTGACAGGTCTGTCCTTTTTATTAAATTCGGATAGACATGACCAAATTGAGGATAGGAACAATATCATAGTCATTTTGGGGACTACAGTGCCTAGCATTCTTCCCTACATTGTAAGACTTCCAATTATTGTTTGTCAAGTTGAATAACAATAAATAATAAAAACCTGATGATATATTTTAAGGACATGTAATAATAGGTGACATTGTAGAGGCTCTTCGAAAGGAAACTGATATTTATGAACAGTAACATTTCTAAAAACATGTATATACTATAAGTCATTTTATTTGAACTTAAGCAACATTTTTTATATTAATCCCAATATTATTTCTTAGATATTCCCTGAACCACTCTTTTTTTTTTTTGCTGAAATTTTAAAGTGAAACAAATAATCTAAATAGTTCAGTGAAACTAAAGCTATGATTTTTAATATATTTTCAATTTGGTTCTTCATGTGTTATTCAATATGAAATTATTTCAGATTCAACTGAAGGGTAAAATTAAATTTGCCGTTTAAAACTAGTCAGCAGAAAATTTTCAGTCTCTCAGGAAGCATGTCACATCTTAATTTCTGGTTTGATTTGAGAGTGAGGATAAGAGACAGCCTACTGTGAATGCTAATGTGAAAATTAGAATCATTTTTCATTTTTGTTTCAAGGGCTGCAATTGCTAGCTATGCCACTGGAGTGAATCATGAGTTCCAAGTATCAGAGCAAAGTTCAACCAAAATACCTTAGGGTTTATTCATGGTAAGTCATCACTGTGTGATAATGTAAGACTTAAAGACAGGGATGTCTAAAAAGAATGTTTGACAGTCTTTGAAATTTTCTCATAACTTTAAATAGGAATTATTTTGTACTGTGATCTATAAAAAATTGGTACGCTGCTGTGCTAAATTCATCTTGTAGATCACTGCACATGACAAATTACTTGACAATTGTACTTTCTACTTCTGGGAAAAAAAACTTTGTAGAAACCACCTAAATTTTTTTTTATTTTTGTGAATTTCAATTTTTCCTTTTTTAATATGTTTTACTAT
>NW_012149319.1:1306740-1308058 GCF_000956105.1 Propithecus coquereli
TCAAACAATTCTAATATTTTTTCACATCTCTGCCAAACCTCATTCAAAATCGTTAAAGTTTAGGGATTTTTTTCTGTATTTTTTTCGATTATGTTGATGTCTAGCCTTCAAAAATTTTACAAAAATTAGAACTCTGATTATACCAAGTGTCAGTGCTCTTTTATTTTATTCCAGTAAATGATTTTTTAAAATTTTATATAGCATGTTAACAAATTGGCTAAAAACTATTTCATTTCCATCAATTGTCATTAATAGGCCATTGTCAACTTGTAACACATGTTCAGGGAAGTGAGCCCTGTGTGATACTAAATGATATCTTAGTTATCATTTCCTGATCTGAATTATTGAGTACATTCTTATTAAAGTTACAGACAGCATCAACTTACATGTTTTTTTTTAGGGGCAACGAGAATTCAGAATGCCATGGTAAAACAGAAAAGTGGTCAGAAATAAAGAAAAGGAAAAACATCTCAAGCGAATCCATCTCAACCTACACGTGAATTAGCAGCAAGATTTGACATTATTATTCCAACAATATTGGACCATTTGAAATAAATCGGCAAGGCAAAGAAACTGGACAGATGGGTTCTACATGAATTAAATGATTGTCAGAAGAGAAATCGTCTGGAAACTTGCCTTTCTTTGCTGTTGTGACATAAAGGCGAACCATTTCTACAACATAGTGTTACATGTGATGAAAAATGGATTCTTTTTGACAATCACAAGCATTTGGAACAATGGCTGGATAAACATGGAATGTGCAAACAGTCCAAAGCCAAATATTCATCAAAAAAAAGCTAATAGTGTCTGCCTGGGGGTCCAGGACTAGTATTATCCACTACAGCTTCATGAAACCTGGTCAAATTACAGGGGATGTCTACTGCAACCAGTTGAATGAAATGATGAGGATGCTTGTAATTAAGCAACAGAGATTGGTCAACAGAGATAGGCCAATCCTCTTGCAAGACAAAGCCTGACCACAGTTGCACATACAACGCTGCTCAAACTACACAGGCTGGACTTGGAAACTTTCTGTCATCTACCATACTCCCCAGACCTTGCACCAACTGACTACCACTTCTTCCAGGCTTTGGACCACTTCTTGCCAGGAAAAATATTCCATTCTCCACAAGCTGTGGAAAACACCTTTTGCAATTTCATCACCACTCGCTCTCCAGGCTTCTTCACTGCTGGCATAAACAAGCTACCATTAAGATGACAAAACTATGTCAATAATTTAGGTGCATACTTTGATTAATTGTACTGCTTCTTGTTTGAGATATAATAAACTACACTTTTGATTCAAAATCAAACATTT
>NW_012149319.1:1308108-1310002 GCF_000956105.1 Propithecus coquereli
TCTCTTTATTCTCTCCCAGGAAAACTTACTTTCCTCTGTCTATGTTTCCTATCATCATATCCTCTTTGAGTTTTTCTATTTCTGTTGCTGGGCTATTTTATAAGAAAACAGGATGAATTAAGAAGGTTACCTTTCACTCATTAAGCTTCATTTAATCTTTATAACAGCCCCATAAAGTACAGATAGGACATTTCAGAGTGATTATGTCACATAGTGAACACTATTCAGTAATTTGCAAAGTTGAGATTTGAAAACAGGTTTGTCTGACTTTAAGCCTCTATACCAAGCCGCTTCTCTATTGGAGATAGACACATCTATGTCCTTTCCATTTTCTAACTAAAAAATTCTTAATTTGGGATTCCTGATATTGGAAAAGTGATACACTGCCACTTGTTCCAATCTTAGGAAGTACAAATATTGCTCAAGGACGACTGATTTGACCTAAATAACTTCATTGCTTTGGCCCAGGAGCTGCTGAAAGGGACCCATCTGTCATATCAAATGAGAGACTAATTTGGGGCTTGGGAGTCATGATGACGAAGAGAAAATCTGAAGCTGGGCTGCTCCACAGTGGTGTTCATTCTCAGGCCTGTCAGCCTCCCCGTGCCCCCAACATTACAAGGTGGCTAATTGTGAAGAGAGCAACCTCCAACTCAGAAAATTTATTTTCCCTCTGTGAGAAACCTGTTGGTTCTATGCTGAGACTATTGAAAATATGTCACCTACACAAACTCCACTATACTTTGCAAATAAAGACTAATCATTTTTGTATATTTTAATACATATTGACTTTGCCAGGAATGCAACTACTGTAAAGGAAAATTGTACTTTTTATTTTTTCTGGAGCTTTATTAAGACTTGTTCACCATTTTAGAAAATCATGTGATTGTTCAAAACCACTCATGGTATTATAGTATTTTAGTTGGCAAAACAAAACCCCCTTATTAGCTTACATTGTTTAACTGTTGCATTAGTGGTAATTCTGCATTTAGGTGCCAACATCTACTTGTTATGCTTTCTAGTGTAGTTGTGCCCAAGTATTCATGTATTGAAATGCAGACCATTTTATCATATATTTCTTACTTTTTACTTGTCTTTTATATAACAAATGGGATATTATATGGATTTATAAATTATGTTTGTAGATGAACTATATTACTTAAGAATTTTATTTTAGGATATTTGTTATGAAGGATTTAGACCTGAGAGGAATGAGAATTTCTGCTAGTTCGTGCTGTCCTTAATGTGGAAATTTTTCTTTTGAAAGTCTGAGCTGAAGAGAAAAATATTCAGAAGATAGCTAACAATTTACTAACCTACTGCTCAAGAACTCATGAGTATCTACAATGCTCCCAGACGGTTATTTCTTCTACAATGTTTCTAGGGGTGTAGGACAGCATAATGGTCCTTTGAATCAACCTCTTTTTCCTAGAGCATTCCCCACATGACTCGTGATATATCTTATTTCCATGAAGATTTATATAAATTTATCTAATTTCCAAAATGTATTTCTACCCATATCTGAAGATATAGATGAATTTAAAAGCAGCTGCTGCTCAGAGAAGAGCTGGAAGACATGTTCTCTAGGTATGAGGCTTCTTAAATGGACTGTTCAATGTGGATTAAGAAAAAGATCTCATTAGGAGATTTATACAAATCAACAGTGTTTACATATTTATGGATTAATTGCATTTATAGTTCATCTACAAAATACTTTTGTAAATCGTCTCACGTAAAAAATCCTGAAGTTGGGGAGCTTGCTACTGTGTAAGATAAGTAAGAAGATTATAGACTGATGTGTTCAGTCATCATCAAGACTCTTTCTTTCCATGCTCATACCAAGAGATGAGAGAGGAGGAAGTGAAAACATTTTCCCTCTCTTTGTTCCTTCTTT
>NW_012149319.1:1311019-1312120 GCF_000956105.1 Propithecus coquereli
CACACACACACACACACACAGAGCACAAAACGGCCCAACAGATCTATGACTCGAACTGGGCTAGGCATTTGCAGGATATACAAGTATGGCCCTAAATTTCAAGAAATTTCTACCAGATTGAGAAACAAGACACATGCAATGAAACAAGAAAATAATACACAACCGAATGCAAAAACAAAACCACAGAGTATTGGGGAAAGAACACTGTCCTGTGATATAAAATTAGGAGGTGTAAATTCTAATCTTGGCTCTGCAGTTATCTAGTCCACTGACACTGATGAATTCCGTTAAATTATGCAGGCCTCACCGAGGTATTGAACTACATGATCTCTAAAATTCCTTACACCTCTAAACTCTAAGACTTTAATTTTAAATCAGACTTGGAAGAGAATAAATGTGTTCTCAGAGGACATTTAGAAAATATCAGATTTGAAATGAGGCTTAAAGCAAAAGTAGGTCCCAGAAAGTGTCCAAGGAGAACAAGGTAGGCATCCAGATGTGGGGGGAGAAAGCACAAAGCACAACACATGAATCTGATGTGATGAATTGCACGGCATGTCCACTTAACCGTGACAGATCATCTGAGTGGAACACATGATCCATGTCAGAGGCAGTAGCCAAAAGAGATGAGATCCTGACATGTTTTGAAAATCAGGGTGAGAATTTTGATAAACATCTTTAAAGGACAATAGAAAGGACACAATTAGAGAATAATGGATAAGCAACCAAGTGTTGAGGAAGTAGTTGAGGGAATCAATGAAACAGAATTATAGAGGGACCCAAAATGGTACCTTAATGGACCAGGGCTATTGTTGAAAAGAATAGTTAGTCATATAGTACGTTTTGAATAAAAATATAATTGTGTCAGATGAGATAGAGATATACTGGTTCTAAGCTGTTCCCAAGGCAAACAATGCAAGTTTAAGGTGTGCTGTGTTTGCTTATTTCATGAAAAGTAGACTCTCGTAATCAGTAGCACCTCCGTTTGCCCACCCCGTGTCCATTCGCAAAAGCAGACATTACGACAGACACTGATATTACCAATATTACGGGGAAACAATAATACAAAATAGTCACTTGTATTTTCTAAATGTTTGCAAT
>NW_012149319.1:1312170-1313732 GCF_000956105.1 Propithecus coquereli
AGGATGTGATAGAAGAAGACAGGCTTACACAGGAATAGAGGTGGTTGACTCTTTCCAAATACAGAAAATAAGGTTATCAATGTGTAAAATTTCTTATAAGTATATCTACTTGAACATATATGTTTAATATTAATGGTCTCAAATTCATTGAAAGAAATCAGGTCTCCCTTCTCGAATTGAAAATTGGAAATTGCCTGGCTGGATTTCCTTTTAAAAGTCAAAGGCTTTCTAGAGACGAGCTGTCCAAGGATAAGAGGTGCCTTGCTTGTACCAATGGAGACTGAATGAGCTTGAATAGGTGTGGCAGAAATGACTGGCTGATCACCCAAACGCATGAGTATCTCCTCTTCCTGGACACAGAGACACAGACTATGTTTCTTTGCCTTCCTATACTTACATGTGGCCATGTACCGAGTTCTAGCCAAGAGAAGGGAAACAGAAATGATATGTGCTACTGTGAAGGCTGGTCCCTGAAAACCTACTACACATTCTCCTTAATGCACGTGTCCACTCGAGCCAACTAGGATGCTGGCCCACAGGTATCCTCAGAAACATTTGTTGAAGGTGACACGACCTCTATTCACCTGGAAGCCCAAATGACTGTGAGGAAGGCAACCTGTCTAATCGTTCACCTCAGTGGCCTACGTGGGAAAAAAAAATTATATTGAGCAAGAGCCTGTATGCTTTGGGGAGTATTGTTAGAGAAGTTAGCCTGTTTTTACTAATGTAGACAAAATCCTAAGACCAGCTGCCTTATGGAGGTATTGCTTCTAGGGCTTGCTACGAAAGAAGATATCCAGGGAATGAGTAAGCATGGGGGCAGGTGCTAGGTGCTATGTACTCAGGCATCTCCACGCAAAAGGCAGACATACTTCCGTTAAGGCCGTCTTTCCCAGCAGTGTTCTTAAGTGTAAAGGGATATTGCAGTGGGAAAGCAAGATTTCTTTTTAATTTATTACTGCTAAAGGTAATAAACATTAAGGTCTCATAGTAAAAATAAATAAATAAATAAATTGAGGTACAGGTGAAAAGAAATGTGTCATGCTGCTACTTAACATTCTTTTATTGCCCCAAATTGAAATTTTAGTCAAACATAAGTTTCAAGTTACAAGTCATTTGAGAGGCTTCTGAATGTCGTCTCCATATTTGAAGAAATACGTATGTCTCCTAAGGACTCATAAAATGGAGAGTGGGTCAAATGTGCCAACAGCTTAAGAAAAGGAAACCCCTTAAGTGAGGGAAGTGTTGCTAATAAGTGGAAAGGTTACGTTTTTATTGAGTATACACATTTATGGTCACAGTTTTAAGTTTTGCTTCAAGCAGCACTGCCAAGATTAAAGTTATAATTAAATCCTCATTTTACAAAGATGTCAGTTAGTTTATTCAGTGGTTTTATGATTTAATTAATGACTAAGACAACTTATTTTAAGCATGAGTAGTTTTAATAGTAAAGTATAGTTTAGATTACTAACTTGATGATCCAGAGGGACTGCTTCCTTGTGAAAGGGTAATTCACTATAAGACTTCCTTATGTTCAAACCTGTTCTCTCCTCATGCAGTGT
>NW_012149319.1:1314018-1316622 GCF_000956105.1 Propithecus coquereli
AATATATCGCAACATGATTACCTCAGATTCAGCAGTACAACACACACCTTAATTTGTGAAACACTGCAATACTTCTAATCAGCCAAATAAATTGTGAAACCAATTATGGCTAGTTCTGTTTTTGCTTCGATGTGAAAATCCTGCGTTGACAGAAACCGAAAACAAAGCTAACCTAGGAGTGCCATCTAGTGGCGAGATTTATTATGACCGCCACAGATTGTTCACTCCGGTCAGTCCCGTCAGACGTTTATTTTCTTAAAATAAAACGATGAAAATAAATTGGAGGGAGAGAGCTATCCAGAAAATGGAATGCCCTCTCTAATACTTAGCAACTACAGGAAGAAGTTAAAACCTAGAGATAAAGGTAGGAGGCGATGCTAATCCTTGCCTCCTCTCTCCTCTCACAGAAAAATATCCTACCCAGCCCAGAGCCAGCGAAGCGGGAGAAGGGGGCCTGTTGTCCCTCCCAGAAGAGTTGTGCATACACTACGCTGACGCAGGGTGAAAAGGACCATCGCGCCGTGCTCAGATTCCAGGGTAGGAGCTCCCTCTCACTGGGCTAACTACTGTGAGATAGAAGAAATGACAAAGAAAATAACCAGGAGTTGAAAAAAAAACAGTGCAGCTTTCCTTCAAAAGAATTTGATAGTGGTAAAGATGTGACTGCCATAAAGGGAATTTTCAAGTGGCTGCTATAGACGGTGCAAGAGAAAGGAAGGCCAGCCAAAGGGAGTTTGGACTTCCAATGATTGTCCTGGCGCGGGGCTTGGGGAGGCACCAAGACAATGATGTTTGGAATCCCGCTTACGCACCGAACACTCCTACTCTTGGATGTGGCAATCTCATTCTGTGTTCTCTGTTCTTGGTGTGTTCATGGCCAAAGAATGACCAGACACACCAAAGTAAGGCAGGCATGAGGTGAAATTTATTGAGGTGGAATAAGATGGGATTATAGAGCAAGAGCAAGATACAGGTTTACAGAGCAAGACACATACGCCACAGATGACAACCAGACCCCTTGCCCTAGTACAAGAGACCTTGGTTATGGTCTGGGTCTTGTTTTATAGTGTCTTGATAGGGACCTCCCCGTGGCTCAGACGTCACCATAGAACCACTTTGATTGCACAGTTGGGAGACATGACCTGAGTCTTATTGCACATGCGGATCTCCCTGGGCCTCTCTGAAAGCCGGTTGTTGTAGGTCACTTTCCAGACTCTGTGGCACCTATGCTGCTTGGCCCATGGGCTAGAGAGTCCTCTGCATCCTTTTGCACTTGGGGCACTAAGTTCTGATTGGTAGATTAGTGGGGTGTTCCCTCCTCCCCCCAGGTGTGGCAGTTGCTCGGGAGAGTATTAAGACCCACTTTCATCCCCAGAAGACCTGGAATTCCTCACTATTTACTTAACACAACCTGGGCAGGATTTCAGCACCCCCCAGGTGTGTGACTATGAGGTGGGGATTGATTTGCATATGTGCCTGTGTATCTTAAATAAAGTTGAGTGCATTAAAAAAGAAGTGTGAAGCTTTTGCCAAACTCCATAGTTACCTAAACTTGATCCAGACAGGTGGGAAAAGAGGCTTCCTCCTGCTAATTTATGAATGGACTTCGTAGAGAAATACAGCCTGAAGTTTAGCACATCCAAATCTCGCCCATAAGGCACTTATTAGAAATGTGGTTTTCCAGGTTCCATCTGCTGAGATTTGGGGGTTGATCTGAGATAGAACTCAGGGATTTGCATTTTAAAAAGCACTCCCATTCTGATGCAGGTGATGTGGGACCATAATTAGAGAAATACTTTCTGCTGGGCCAAGGGCAAATTGACGCTGAAAATTGATTATCTTGAAGAAAGTAAAAGTGATACTCAGCAGAAAGTGAAGAAGTATGGGATTTTTTGCAGCTGTTGTTTCCTGGTTGCTCTGAAGAACCATGAGATTATAAGAGGACCAACTCCTGTGGTTTGCTTGGGATTTTCCAGGCTTTAGCAATGAAATTCTTATACCCCAGGAGACCCTTCAGTCCCAAGCCAACTGGACAGTTCTTCACCCTACTGAAGAAACCTCCTTAAGAGAGCTGTCCGTAGTTGTAGCTACCAGAAGAAAGCTCTCAGCAAAGATTCGGAAGTCCTCCCAAGATGATCCAGACTGAAAATATTAGCTGCTGGGGAATCATCGTCAGGAATTACATCAAGGGGAGGGGTCAAGGCCCCCGCCTGGAACAGCTACCTTTGCTAACAACAGCGAAGAAGCAATATTCAGAAGTGTTCATTGACTGGAGTCACCACAGGGGTAGTAGATGGTCTGTTTTGCTAGAAGAAACTATTTTTTCTTAACTTTCTCATTCTCTTATTTCCCAAATCAGTAAATCAATTGACAAAAGTGGGGGAGGGGGGAATGTGCAAAATGAATTTGGCACAACTCACAGGAAAGCCAAGTTGTGCTGATTTCGAGTAATGTGAGACTCGAATTTGTATGGAATCTTCTGAAACCTCTGATTCCATCGGTATCAGTCATTTGCATCCCAGGGACACAGTTGGTGATTTTTCAGTATAACTCTTCCAAAAGAAAATAAAAATATCCCATTAGGAAACCTGATCAGTTTTGAAA
>NW_012149319.1:1317662-1318918 GCF_000956105.1 Propithecus coquereli
AAGACAAATGCATTAGTTTTTAAAATACTGGTTTTAGATCTACCTTTTATCATTCAAGAGTTTTTAGATTATTTTTCTTAGGCCTATTTACCATTAAATATGCAATTAAGGCCTCAACTTCTTTTTTTAATTAAACTTGTGATAATCCTTTGATTTTAGATCTTTGGTGCAATTACTTGCAGCCCTTTGTGTACACATCTGAGTTTTTACCTTAATCCATTAGACTGAGATGCCACAAAAGGGGTCCAAGAAACAGAAGAGTATCACTTTATAAAGCTATTATGAATTTTAAAATAGCATAAAAACTATTTGTGCAAATGAAAAATAACAAGAGGTAATCATTTACACTAGGGTGCTCACATGGCAGTAATATTCTCCAGGAATTAGGGGGATGGGAGGATAAACCCACAACTAAAGGACACGGGGAGCATTGTAGAGGGGAAGGGCACGCCTCTAACCCTTGCTTGGGTGAGGCAAAGACATAAAATGTAACCATAATGTTTGTACCCTCATAATACCCTGAAATAAAAAAAAAAGAGGTAATCATTTGCTCTTCTTTCCCAAAATAAATTGTGATCAAACCCATTTTCCTGATGTTGCTCAATATGTTTGCTTTATCACAGTATTCAAGGCAATAATTTTATAATATCACCAGGGTTGTTTAAAATAATTTTTTCTGAAAGGTACTCCTATGTTGATATTTCTGCCATTTTCCGTATATTGTTTATCTTGTTATTCATTTGCTAATCTTTAAAAAATTAATTTGACTTCCTTAGAACAAGAAGCAAGTAGGCTAAAGTGGCACAGCACTATTAGCAACAATACTGCTTAATTTTACATGCTACATATTTGAATTAAGATAGAAGGTGACTTCTGAGAATTGCAAGAGTAAAGCTACCATCAAGAAAAGTCTGAAATGCATTTCTATCTAAACACATGATTAAAACACATATAATTATGAATTCCCAAGAAACACCAGAAAATAGCCTTCTGCTGGAGGAGGAAGTATAATAACCAGTATGTCTCAATTTCTTTTGCTACAACATGAGGGCAATGGTTTCCTTTCATAGACAGTAATTTTCAAGCCAGCTTCAAAAAAAAAGAGAACTCAGGGTGTTGGGTAGAGCGGTGGGGTTAGAAACCAACAACTTTCTTATTTTCTGAATCTTTGCCCCATCAATTTTAATTTGACTAGATTTTTGTATACTGAGAAAATTTTGCATTGGAATTTAGCCAACATAGTCCCATAAATTATA
>NW_012149319.1:1318968-1320526 GCF_000956105.1 Propithecus coquereli
GCACTGCTCTCTGCATGGGGATAAAACAACAAACAAAATAAAGTCCCAGCTCTCAAGGAGCTTCAATTCTAATGTGGGAAATAAACAAATAAATAGGTAATATGTTAGGTGGTAAGAAGTGCCACAAATTTCCATGAAGAAAAATAAAACAGGTAACAGAATAAACAGTGTCATGAAGAGGATTGTTATTTATATAGTGTGGTCAAGGCAGCCCTTTCTAATAAAATGACAATTGAGACAATGCCTGAAAAAAGTGAAAACAACCTATGGAAGAGAGGATATGTGGGGGAAGTGCATTCAAGAAAGAGAGAAGGAAAAGGTCAAAGAGCCTGAGGTGGGAGCATGTTTGGACATTTTTGAGGAAAGCGTTGTACAAAATAATACAAAATATTATATAAGTTTTGTCTGGCTGGCGAGTGGTCAAGGTAGGCTGGAGGCAAGGCTGGCAAAGTAAATTTCATACAGACTATGTATCATCTCCTAATTTTAGTTAGGAAAGGGATATGGTCTTTGTCTTAGGAAGAAAACTAGTTGTAATGTAGACAATCTTCTTGAAGCAGAAAAACCAAATATGAGTCCAGTGCAATGGTCCAGGTAATAGGAGTTGAGGGCTTGAAGTCAAACAATGACCATTACGCTGGAGAGAAATTTAGGAGACAAGTGGGAGGGGGGAGGAAGGGATGGGTTTATTCACACCTAATGGGTGCAGTGCACACCATCTGGGGGATGGACACATTTGAAGCTCTGACTCGGGTGGGGCAAAGGTAATCTATGTAACCTAAATAGTTGTACACCCGTAATATGCTGAAATAAAAAAAAATAGCAAATCAATCGATATAATATATCATATCAACAGAATGAAGAATAAAAACTGTAAGATCATTTCAATTGATGCTGAAAAAGCATTTGATAAAATTCAACATCTCTTCATGATAAAAACTCTCAAAAAACTGGGCATAAAAGGAACTGACCCCAACATGGTAAGAGCTGGTATTGTAATGAATGGGGAAAAACTAAAAGCCTTTCCTCTGAGATCTAGAACAAGACAAGGATGTCCACTTTCACCACTGTTTTCAACATAGTACTGGAAGTTCTAGCTAAAGCAATCATACAAGAGAAAGAAAAAAGAGCACCCAAATTGAGAGCAAAAAGTCAAATTATCCTTGGTTGCAAATGATATGATCTCATATCTAGAAAACCTAAAGATTCCACAAAAAAACTATGAGAACTGATAAATTCATTATTGTTGCAGGATACAAAATCAACATACAAAAATCAGTAGCATTTCTATATGCCAACAGTAAACAATGAAAAAGAAACCAAGAAAGTAATCCCATTTATAATAGCTACAAACAAAATACCTAGAAATAAACCTAACAAAGAAGTGAAAGATCTCCATAATGAAAACTATAAAACATTGATGAAAGAAATTGAAGAGGATGCAAAAAAAAATGGAAAGATATTCCATGCTCATGGATTGGAAGCATCAATATTGTTAAAATGTCTATACTACCCAAAGCAATCTACTAATTCAATGCAATCTTCATCAAATTACAAT
>NW_012149319.1:1329430-1330115 GCF_000956105.1 Propithecus coquereli
CCCTCTTCCCTACCTGACATCCAATAAATGTTATTCTTATATGTGCACTTATATGTTGATCAGTAGAATAGCTCTTATATTAATAGTTTATGACACTCACATTTTTAGAGTCTAGGCCTGTTGCATTATATAATAGAATGTCTTGTAGATTGTATTTTCATTATTAGGTTGAGATTAAATACTCACTAGAGTGAGTATTTAATAAACACTAGGTTTCTCCATGTAGAAGTACCCATTTTCCTTTTTAATTTATAGGTAATCTGTGGTGATATTTGTGATCAATTAAACATAATGCTCCCAAACAACTTTTTACTCAATGGTTTTAGCATGCATTAATGATCTGAGTCTGAATTAGTTATTACACTGTTGGTTATAAAATGGTGATTTTTTTTCTAATTCTATTATTCCTATCATTCCATCCAATTGATTGCATTATATTATTCTATAATCCATTATTTTCATTATCCTCTTGATTTTCAAACTGTCCCACATTTGGACAATGTAGACTGGCTCTTCTATCATTTTCTTATGACCCTGTTAGTCTTTGAACTCTTCTTTGCTTTCTGACACAAAAGTGTTTCAGGTTCACCTTATTCTTTTCTGGCTCGAACTTGAAACCATTAATTTCTGCAAGCTTTCCTGACTCCTTTAAATGGGCATGATTTTTAGAAACCAAGATCTAGGG
>NW_012149319.1:1330165-1331330 GCF_000956105.1 Propithecus coquereli
TACTTGGATTTAATAAAATATAAACAGATGTGAAAATGAAGGAATCATTGAACTTTAAATAAATTCATCTTCATCACTAAAGATATTACTTCTACAAAATCTGTTAAGTTTGAAAAAATAAATTCTTATAAACAATAACAGAATAAAGGGAAATTGTATCTTTAATTTGATTTATTTAGCATCCCTTAAAGGCTTAGGCTAAGATATTTTTTTAACTCTAATGGAGAGGCCGTGTAAGATAGTGGCTGGGCATAATGCCACTTCCTGGGAAGCTCTCTTTCTCTGAAGGTGAATATAACTTTGAGACAGGGGGATGGGTGAAGGGTGGAGATCTGACACACAAGGAGAAATTGTTAAGTGTAAGTTAGTGATTGGAAGCACTTATAATTTTGCCCCCCAGGGAACATTTTGCAATGTCTGGAGACATTTTTGGTTGTCAGAATTGGGGAAGTGTTTCTAGCATCTAGTGGGCAGAAGTAGGGATGTTAGCTAACAAAGAATTATTTGGCCCTCAAAGCCAAAGGTACCACCGCTGAGTAGGTCCTGAAGGAGGCAAAGCCATGAGTCAGCCAAAGCCTTGAACAGAATAAAAGAGAACAGAAACACTTAGCTTGTAGAAGCAGTAACAATGAAAGCCAAAACAGAGGGTAGCTGAACTGACTGTAGACAGTGGCAGAGATCTTGTAGGGAACGATGGAAGACTACTTTTAAGAAAACGGGTTGTCAGAAGAGAACCAAGTGTCTAGAATTATATCCTGGATCTTGACTCATATTTGAGTTCTCCCCAGGACCTTCTGAGACTTGTTCCTTATACTTATTTACTGATGAACCTGTGAAATAAACTACTTTCACCTGCTATACAGTAGGCATGCCTCTGTTTTTTTGTTTGTTTGTTTGTTTTTGTAGAGACCTAGAAATGAGGTCTTGCCTTTTGCCCAGGCTGGTCTCGAACTCCTGATCTCCAGCAATCCTCCCTCCTTGACCTCCGAAAGTGCTGGGATTATAGGTGTAAGCCTCTTTACCTGGCCTGAATATACTTTGAACTACTAATAAAAAAAATTCCACTCAAATAATTCCTTCATTTCACCAAAATATATTCAGGTTGTTTCCCATACATGTCGTCGTTTTCCTGTACAAGGTAAGTAAACTCGTGGTATTGGCACTG
>NW_012149319.1:1339296-1341494 GCF_000956105.1 Propithecus coquereli
GTCTGAAGCCAGAGTAAGATGAAATCAAATTTAAGATAGAATTAAATGGCAAAAGATAATGTATGAATCAAAGAAAACAAGAGTTGGAGAGATCAGCTAATCCAAACTTCCCAATTATAAAAATGGTCATAATAACTTCACATAGTTTATAATGCATTTTAAAAAATATGGTGGGATTTTAGATCCAGATCATAAGTGGTACATTGATATGAGAGAATCCACTTTCAGGGCCTGCATCCCACCAGCAAATGTCACTTTATAACAAGGCTTTCTCCCTTTTGTCCCTCAATGCATTGAAACTTATGAGCCTTTAATTAAAAATAGGCCAATGCAACAGTATTTTAAATTTAGAACCAGATGTTATGCCCACCTACAGCGCTTGCTGAGATTTCACTGCAGAAGTTCTCCTAAAACTGATAACTCTCTTTCTACCTTTGATCCCTTCGTTCTATTCTCAACACAGTAGTGGTAGTGATCCTGTTAAAACATTATTCAGGTCATTCAAGGTCAAACAAGATGTGTTTCCTCACTACATCCCTGACATCTACTATTCTTCCTCCTTCTCACTCCTCGCTAAACATGAGGACCTCATTGCTATTTCCTTAACATGCCTTCAGACCAAGGTTGGCTACATAAGCTGTGGGTCTCCGTATAACATAAAAATGCAAATCCCCTTGTTCAAAATTTATTAAGAATTTCAAGGCAATGACAGTCTTGTGCACAGGGTCTTGTGTGACAGCACAGGTTGCACACTTAGAAACCTGCCTGCTTCAGGGATTGGAATTTACCGTGACTTCTGTCTGGACACTCTTCCCCTAGATATCTGCGTGCTAAACTAGCCCCTACCCTCTTTTTTCCTTCACTCCTATTCTCCAAACCTCAGTTCTTTCCTTAAATGCCACATTCTCAAGCCTTTCTGCCCACCTTCTTTAAATTTGTGATCCCTACACACACACCTAACCTATTATTCTCTACATTATTTTTGTTCATAATGCATATTTCTATTTAGCAATTTATATATTTCTTATTCAACCTGTTTAATTTTTCTAACCCCCATGAAAATGTAAATTTCAAGAGAGAAGGTCTTGAAGTTATTTTTAATTTTTAATTTTTACTGCTATATCTCCTATATTTAGAATTGTAACAGATAATAAATATGGGCAATGAATGAATGAATGAGAATATGATTGGCTTTCAGCAATAAAATGCGAAAGTACAGTGTGTTGATAACCCATGGGCTGAATGCCAGTCCCTCAAATGCAAGAAGATTCCCAGGGTTTACTTTGGAACAATCTGAGGTATCAGAACACGTACTCTAGTGTATATCACTGCCTGAAACCTATTGGTGGAATTGCAGCCCTAAAGAGCTAAATCAGAAATTCTCAGATAAACCATTGTTGCTAGGATACCAACCTGGGTCCCCTCACCTACCTACTAGCCAATTGTGCCCCACTCTGTCTGAAATGATGAGGTCTGAAACCCTTAACTTTCCCCTGCCTAGAAATCTTCACCTTTTATCCCTTCATGTAAGTTTGGCTGGTAGGCAGTATTAATTTAACTGTTTTTCTTTTATTAATTTTTGATACATGTATTTTTTCTAAATATATGCCTACTTATTTAGAAGATAAAGAAACTGCTCTTTATGCCACATTTATAATTAGGAATTTAGATTTAACCAGACTATTACAAGTGTCACAGATAGCTTCAAACCCAAGTACAGAGAAAAAATCTGGTTGTTTTCCGTACACTAGAGTGCATAAACACAGTTGTCTAGCATCTCCCTCCCAGTACTTCACTAAATAGCTTGAAATCATCTGGGAATAACTTTTTTATATGGTAAACAAAACTTAGTCTTCCTGTAACTTCTATCCATTAACCCCAGATCAGCCCTCTGAACCATTAGATGGCACTACAAATCTCTGGACAGTTGTCTGGTCCTCCTAGAGTCTGATTAATACTGTTTTATTCTTCAGTTAATTATGAACTAAGATCATCAACCGAGAATAAGAAGATTGTTGGAGGTTTGTGCAGAGGGGGACACGTGTGCCATAATACTCTGAGAGAATGAGTGGGAAAGAAAATATACTAAGAGATTATGATGGAATGAATTGTCAGTGTTAAGAGCACATTTGGGATTTACAGTAATGGAAGGGTAAAATCAGCCCTGATGTGCCTGAGTGTATGTGTGTTATGAATGT
>NW_012149319.1:1341544-1342957 GCF_000956105.1 Propithecus coquereli
CTTTGCATAAGTGAACAGTTTGAAGACCCCTGCACTTATATAGGGCCATGCTGCAGGTATTGGCCAAATGGCTGCGAGCAGAGTGGCACTTGTCATTTTCAGTCCAGAGCTTTTGAAAGCAGGTGTGAGTTTTCTATGCCCTCTCTCTTTCCCTGTTGCAGTGGCCCTAGAACCCAAGCTCTGTGGTGATGTGTCCCAATATAGTGGAACTTCAGTCGGCTAGAGTCCCTGAGTGACTTTTTGGAGCAGTGGTTTCTACTGACCTCAATAGACATGTGTTAACATTTGAGAGGGAAATATTTAGTGGAGCATATTCTAGCCTATCCTCACTAATTCAACCAGTAAAGTAGATAATTATAAAATTATGTTTTATTACTAGCAATCTCAAGGTAAAATTTGCTATTTTCTCACTCTTCATCCTATGGTTATTAGTATCTATCACATATTATCTTATTCTAAAAATTTTAGTACAATAGCTCCATTTGAAGCAGGCATGTTAGTGTGAACTATTTAATGAACAAATTCACAGTAACTTCTATTTACTATTTGCCAAGTAACGTGATAGGATTGGGATAACAAACAGGCATGGACCCTACTCCAATCGAGTTTAGAATCTAGGGGAGAGCCAGCTAATAAACAAAAAACATATCAATCCAATTATGAAAAATTCTCTGAAGGAAGAGAGTGGAGGGCAGTGAAGGGGTGTGACCTTATCCCGGAATGCAGGGAGGGCTGGAAAGGGAAGGCTGAGTAAGAGCTGATACTTGATGTTTGAGGCAGGGATCGAGAGACTTGATGGAAGACTTAACCTTTGCAAAGATCGCCGTCTTCCTAATGAAATATATCTGCAATTACATCACTGTCTGGATCATAAGAACATAGATCATTTGTAGCCAACATTGTAATTGCCAACAACTTGATCCAGTTGAGTATGAGTATTTAAACCTAACATTTTAGGTAAGAAAAGAAAAGCTTATTTTCATGCCTGTAAATTGAAGTCTGAAGTTGGAAACGAGCATGAGCACAGAAAATTCTCTCTTACCAACTAAAAAAAAATTCAAGAAACTGAACATTTGGCAGGAAAATTCTAAACAGCCTACAAGTGCCAATATCAGAAGAACAGTCTTTACACTATGTTGAAAATTGCTAGTTAAACCTTCTCCAAAAATTTAATTTTATAAAATGAAAGCAAGTTCTATGTTTTAGCTATAGTAAAAGAGTATACAGTTCTCTCAAATTGTTGGAAAATGTGAGTGAGATTTCAAACAAATTATTTCAAACAAATTTAAAATACAATCTTCCTAATACACTACTTAATACTTTGCATTGATAGAGTGAGTTAGGCTTTCCAAAGCATGTTCATATGCATTCTCATTTGATTCTAATTGATAAAATATATACAATTAAATCAAA
>NW_012149319.1:1345947-1348067 GCF_000956105.1 Propithecus coquereli
TAGGTGATAAGGACATTATGGTTTAATACATAATGAAAAGTGATGAGAATTAGTGGATTGGAAATCTCAAATTAGGTCAAAGAATTTTTGGATTGGGAGTGTTAAAATATATTAAATAAAAATTAGGGCATAGGTCAGAGGAAACGGTGATTGAAATCAATATATCAAGAGGTGCTCTTACTGGTGATAACATGGTAGAATATTACCAGAGACATCCCTTGAGGTTTTCACAAATTAAACAATCAGCATCCCATATGCACCCCTTCAAGCAACAACAAATCCACCCACTGCAACATCTATTCATCTATACAGCTTTCTGTACCTTATACGCAAGCATGCCAGAAGAGATGTTATCAAGTGATAACATTAACATATATTTTATAAAAATTTTGAAAGAACATATCCATCAAAAAAGAAAAAGATCTTAGTCTAACATAGTTTTGTTGAGAGATGATTTTCCATGGGTCTCTTGCATTTCTGCACATTGTACGAGAGAGAGACATAAACTGCCTCTTGTTTTAGGTAATCTTTTCAAGAGTTTTTTCAAGGCCTCTCATCTCTTTTCAGTCATCTTCTCCTTTAGAGCCTCAAACCATTAATTCAAATTTAGCTAAACTTTCCAGAAATTCTATTTTCTAAAATCAGATGTTCATTTCTGACTAGGACTTCTTCAGTTAGAGTCATCTTATATGATGTTGTAATTTTCCCTTAATATTCTGCTAAATTCTACTTTACCAATCAGTTCTTTCTTATTGAACAAAATGAAGTTCAGAGGCAAATCGGCATAAGGAAAGTTCATGAGCTTGAGTGCTCAGAAAATTTGTATTTCTATCTTAGACCTGTCCCTATACATCAGAGTGGTCATTTCTTGCTTATCTTTCTAGTAAATTGGGAAGCACTCACTCATTCAAGAAATATCCACTGAATGTTTTATCATGTGCCAGTCATATTTTTGATCTTAGAGACAGAGCTATAAACAAGATAAGCAAAATAGCTGGGCTATACAATGTACATATACTTAATTTCCTAATTTGTATTAGGGATGATTTGTATTTCTTCTTATGACAGGAAAAAATCAGTAAGGGAAATAGGAAAACATAGTGAATTGTTAACAGGAAAATAGCTAGAATGGAGCTTACATTCTAGTTGGTGTAGACAAACAATAAAAAGAAAGCAATAAATAAACAAGAAAATTCCAGATAGTTTTAAGTGCTGAGAAGAAAATAAAACTAAGATGGTGATAAAGATTGAGATGAGTGGGGGAAATTGGCTAGTTTTTAGAAATGTTATAAAGATTAAATATACTAATGTGGTACGATGAGGATTGAATTAAATGCATCTGGCACTGAGTGTAATGGGGTGGGGGCTACGCCAGGAGACCCCATTCATTTACAAATCAATCTGGGTAGTTTGCTGGTGGTGCCCGTGGCATGACTATTATGTGTTTCCTGGGACAAGATACAGTGTGCTTTCATAAAAGGGCCACTGGGAATAAGAAAACAATTGTTCTCAAGGCAGTCAAGTCCCCTTTTGATGTTCTCAGTTAGAGTAAGAAGCCAGGGAACCTGTGGATGGAGGATGGAGTGGTCCCCCGGCCTCCAGGAAGGTCTGTTCCGTTCCCTGCAATGTCGTGGCGCACAGATCTTTTGAGGAAGAGCAGGATAGCTGTGTTCGTAAGACTGGGTGAATTCCTACTTCCCTCAAGCACTAGATAGGGCTCCATTGTGCTTGAGTTTATATCAACTGTGATTGTGTGTATTTACGGTTTCGATCTGTATTCCACTTTGAGATAGTAAGTTCTATAGTTTTGTTACTTCCATATGAATTAATTTTTTCTTTAATCATCTTCAATCACTTTCAAATGCTAGGGGAATACTGGGCAGCAACATTTCACAGTGAAAACAAGACTCAGACTTTACTGACAATATGGCCTTAAATCTCAGGGCTCAAAAAGGATGATTTCTGACCTGTCTTCTCCCATAAGGGATTATGAAAATCATATGAAAATAATGTGTGTAAAATCATTTTGTAGAATGTTAATATGCTATTTTTTACTATTATTATTCTCTAGTTCTAAAAATAACTTATAAAAAACTGTTTTACCTAATAAATTAGTTTTC
>NW_012149319.1:1348117-1349194 GCF_000956105.1 Propithecus coquereli
TCAAAGTTTCTTTTATTAGAATGGAAGTCTTATTTCCTAATACTTCAGCTTCATATTCAATTACTCAATGTTTCCACATAAATGCCTAACAATCATCTCAAACTCAGCACATTCAAAATGTACTTTCGATCTTCATCACTTTCCCCAAACCTGTTTTATCTATTGTTTCCATATCTCATTTAATAACAACTGCATCATTCCTGCTGCTTGGGCCAAAAAACCATTCACCATCCTCTGTTTTTTAGCCTTTTGATTTTTCTGTACTCTCTATCCCCCTGCCCCCCACAACCAATGTGTCAGAAAGTCCTATTGACTCTACCTTCAAAGTATTTCCAGAATCATATGACATCTCCTCACCCCTCCTGCTATTACCCTGTTCTTAGTTACCATTACCTCACAACTGACCTCCTCACTTCAGCCTTGTTTCCCAACAGTTTACTCTTAGCAGTTAAAGGGATCCTTTTAATCACCAATTAGATCACGTCCCTGTCCTGCTTAAAACCTGAAAATGCTGCCATTTCACTCAGAGTGAACATCTCAGTCCTGATTCCCTACTACCCTTCTGGCCTCTACTCCTACCATTCTCCCCTTCTCTTGCTTGACTCAAGCCACATGGGCCTCCTTGCTTTTCTGCAGGCACAGCAAATTTGCATCTCTGCTCTAGTTATTTACTCTGCTTTGCTTGGAATGCTGCTCCCCAAATTATTACTTGGCTACTGCCATACCATTTTCAAGTCTTTGTTCAAATGGCACCTTCTTGATGAGTCCTAACCTGCCCCACCCTCAGCCCCACCCTCAACACCACCACGCTACTTATTTTCTAGCACACTATACAGATTACTTGCTTATAATTGTTAATATCTGTCTTCCCCACTCCACGAGGACAGGAGTCTTGTTTGTTTAATTGGTTTAAATCAAAGGTCTAGCATAATGGCATTAACAGCTGCTCAAGACATACTTGTTTAATGAATAACTTATACTCTAAGCAATTATAGTGTTCAATCAAGACAAAGTTGAGGGTTTTCCATATGAAAATATGAAAAAAACTGAATAAGATGTCAATTATATTACACAATT
>NW_012149319.1:1363529-1373483 GCF_000956105.1 Propithecus coquereli
GAAACAAATCAGACAGCAAAGTCTCTGCCTTTTTGGAGGGTAGTTTTTCAGTGGAGGAAGACAGAAGATAATTGCATAAACAAATGTATGATGCATAAAGAAAAATTGATTAATTGAACTTCATCAAAATTAAAACCTTTGCTCTACAAAATACCTTGTAAGACAATGATAAGACAAGCAACAAACTGGCAAAAATATTTGCAGTCCACATATTCAACAAAAAACTAGCACCTAGAAGATACAAAGAACTCTCAAAATTCAACAGTTTAAAAAAATTCAATAGAAAAATGGGCAAAAGACATGGACAGATATTTCATGGAAGAGGAAACACAGATGATAAATAAGCACATGAAAAGATGTTCAATTCTATCAGCTATTAGAGAAATGCAAGTTAAAGCCACAATGAACTGTTACTATCAATACCTACCTAGAATAGCTAAAATTAAAAAGTAGTGACAACACCAAATATTGATGAAGATTCAGAGAAACTTAATCACTCATACACTGATGGTGGGAATGTAAAATGGTACAGTCACTCTGGAAACCAGTTTGGCATTTTCTCTAAAAAATACACATGCAATCACCGTGTGACCCAGCTATTGTACTCTCAGACATTAATCCCAGAGAAATGGAAATTTATAATCACACAAAAACCTGTACACAAATGTCTGCAGCAGCTTTTTCAGGGTATCCAAAAACTGGAAATACCCCAGACGCCCTTCAGAGGACGAATAGTTAAACAAACCCTGGTACAGCTGTACCGTGGAATACTACTCAGCAATTAAGAAGAATAAACGATTTATATGCACGACAACCAGATGAATCTCAGAGAATATAAACTACCATCAGCCACCAAACTTCAGATGATTTCAGCCCCCAGCCTGCAACCTGTCCCAGCTGATCCGTGCTCAGTGGAACAGAAAGAAAGGTATACATGCCAAGGCCTGACCAAATTGCAGATTTGTAAGAAAATTAAGTGTCATTACCTGGAGTCACGACGTTTCTAGGTAGTGTGTTTTGCAGCCATAGTACCTGGGAAAGAAAGTAAACAATTTGTCCATGCTCTACTAGCTCTGACAAGCCAGAAAGAGGTAAAACCGGAAGATGAACTCAGATCTGCCTGAATACAATCCCAGCATACAAATAACTCTGCATTGTTGTCTCCTGTCACGAAAATTTTCCTGGAAAATTAAGCCCTTGTTAGTCCAAGACTTCTCAGCTTTCTACAACATCATTTTACTAAAAAATTTCTCTGTCTCTAGAAGATACTCAAGGGTCACTTAGTCAGGTTTTTACTTACTTTTCTAGAAGAATCACTGCGAGCTCCTTTTCCTTCATCAAACTTGACTCCTCCTTTATGAGCACAACAGCAAACACCTGCCTTCGTTTCATCCATCCCATTGCTCCTCCTGTTCTTTTCACTCTCTTAGTATCTGAATCCTACACTTCTGTGGAAGAAAAAGCAACTCTATCTTGGATATTAATCCACTATATTGACTTCCGATTTACCCCAGTTCTGGGAATACTTCTAAGATTTCTACTTTCATGTACTTACTGTAAAACCTACCCTTAGGTCAAAATAAACTTGATTTCCTGCGGCTTCTGTTCATAAGTCCCTATGACATATTTCTTTCTGAGAAACTGGATTTGTCAGCCTCTTTCTCCAGCCTGGCCTCTCAGCTTCCTCAGCCTTTGGGGCTGAGGTTTGCATGGCCCTGCTCCCCCGACGGACAACTTCCTTCAGGGTTCAGCTCAAATCACACTTCCTCTGAGAAGCCTCACCTCAGGATTCCAGCCCTCACTCAACTCTTCCCTGGCTTTCTGGCACTTTTCCCTAGGATAGCAACTCGGAAGTGAACTTGAGCTACCAAATATTATATTTCTACTTAACTTTTTTATGAATATGACTAGGGTCAGATTTAGTGAAGGATACTAAACATCGTCCAGCCATTCCATATACTGTTATCTCTGTTTTGAATCTTCTTCTCCAAATCAATACACTTTCTTCAATTTGAGGTTTAAATGTCACTTCCTCAGGAAAGTCTTATTTCATCTTCCAGTCTAGCTTAGGTTCACAAAACAAAAATAAGAAAAGTGTAACAAAATATTACACAACCTATAAAAACTGAAACAAAAAAGCCTTTCCCAACCAATACTCCTTTGAAGATCATCTGGCTGATTCGGAGTTTCCTGCACTTCTCTTTTTTGACAGGTTAGATATTCTGTTTGGTCAGAATGGCCAAATGACTTTTAAGACAAGGACATCTAAGATTCAACGTTCGATTGCTTTCTGTGTGGTGTTGTGATGCTGACCCCATTACTCATGTGAGTGATGTTTGGGGTGAGGGGAGGAAATCAAGGGGAAAAGGCTGTATAATCTGTCTTGGGCTACAAAAGGCAGAAAGAAGAAAAACACTGTAGCAGTTAAGATTGCAGAGAAATAAAGATTTTAGTGGGACTATGACATTAGAGAAAGGGGTGACTCTCAGAAAATAAGTCCAGAGGAATCTGCACAGCTATGAGGAGAATAACAGTTTTGCAGAAAACATGATAGAAAAGGTTATTAATTTTTCTTTTTAATTCAAAGTAGAGGGTGACCCCTGCTGAATTTAGCCTTTAACTACACTATACTTTTTCTTCACAGTACTTATCAAAATATAATTAAACAATTATTTGAATAATGTGTTTTTCTTTCTTTCTTTTTTTTTTTTTCTTTTGAGCCACGGTCTTGCTCTGTCACCTGGGCTAGAGTGCAGGGGCATCAGCCTAGCTCACAGCAATCTCAAACTCCTGGGCCCAAGCGATCCTCCTGCCTCAGCCTCCCTAGTAGCTGAGACTACAGGTGCAGGCCACCACGCCCAGCTAATTTTTTCTAACATTCGTAGAGATGGGGTCTTGCTCTTGCTCAGGCTGGTCTCGAACTCCTGAGCTCAAGCTATCCTCCCACCTAAGCCTCCCAGAGTGCTAGGATTACAGGCGTGAGCCACTGTGCCTGGCTGAATAATGTGTTTTTGGTTTAGAATTTATCTCTCCCATAAAACTGTAATCTCCCTGAGAGCAAGATTTATGTCTCCTTATTTCATTGTAATACAGGGCGAGCATCCCTAACCCGAAAATCCTCAATGCAAGATGCTCCAAAATCCGAAACTTTTTGACCACGAGGGGAAAATTTCACACTTGATCTTAAGTGATAGGTTACATATATTATTAAAAATATTATATAAAATTATCTTAAGGCTTATGTGTATAAGGTGTATATGAAACATAAATGAATTTTGTGTGTAGACTTGGATCCCATCCTCTAGACATCTCATTATATATATGCAAATATTCCAAAATTTGAAAAAAAATCCAAAAACACTTCTAATTCCAGCAATTCAGATAAAGCTTAGTCTGTAATATCACCACCAAAAATAATTTCTCTTATGTAGTAGTAGGTGTTCAATAAATATTTGTTGGTGAATGAATGATTATCCTAACTGAACTATATATTAATAGATCTTAGGCAGAGAGTATCCCTTATGCTCTTTCCACCTCAATCTATCACAGAGCCATATAAACAGAATTAGGTGTTTTTGAATGTTTATTATTGATGACAATAGCTACCATTTATTGAGAAGTTAACATAGGCCAGACCATTTAAGTGCTTCATATATTTTTTTGACCCAACTTAATCTTCAAAACCACTCTTAGTTATAGGGACTAATTTTTTACTTTTTTTTTTTTTTTGAGACAGAGTCTCACTCTTTTGCCTGGGCTAGAGTGAGTGCCATGGCGTCAGCCTAGCTCCCAGCAACCTCAAACTCCTAGACTCAGGTGATCCTTCTGCCTCAGCCTCCCGAGTAGCTGGGAGTACAGGCATGCGCCACCATGCCCGGCTAATTTTTTCTATATATATTTTCAGTTGTCCAATTAATTTCTTTCTAATTTTTTTTAGTAGAGGCGGGGTCTCGCTCTTGCTCAGGCTGGTTTCGAACTCCTGAGCTCAAACGATCCGCCCGCCTCGGCCTCCCAGAGTGCTAGGATTACAGGCGTGAGCTACCGCGCCCGGCCAGTTATAGGGACTATTATCACTATGTTCCAAATTATATAATGGAAATGCAGAAATATTAAGTAAATTACCTCAAATCAATTAATCTATAAATAATGGTATCCAGATTCTAACCTTTGCTGGGCAAGGTGGCTCGTGCCTGTAATCCCAGCCACTCAGGAGGCCAAGGTGGGAGGATCACTTGAGCCCAGGAGTTGGAGGTTGCAGTGAGCTATGATGACACCACTGCACTCCAGCCTGGGCAACAGAGCAAGACCCTCTCTCTTAAAAAAAAAAAAAAAAACTAAATAAAATTTTTTTAGAAAAGATTGTAACCCAAGCCTGGTTAATATCTGCGTTTTTGTTTTCTCAATTATACTACATGTAATGTGGAGATAAGGTCAAGGAAAGAAGAGATAATTATCAATCAAAAACAATATCACCTATTTCTCAATTTTACATACATCTGGCTCTGGTTAGTGATAAAAGGTGTATGATAGGGTAGGGGGCACATAACTAGGTCCTAGAGACAGCAGAAGAGTTTGGCCCTAATGTGCACTCTACTTATACTAGTTTTGCTGTATACTTAGCCAAGAAAGACCTGAAAAAGGATTTGCATATGCACGTATACAGAAAGAGACAGAAATTAATGCTAGAAGGAAGAAGAAGAAAACACTAACTTGTCAGGCTAAAAATGGAGACAATTAAGGCACATATCTAATAGGAACCTTGACTACATTCCATTGCAATCTAAATATTCTACATAAGATTTCCTATTTACAGTTGATGGCTCATGTAGCATATAATAGTTAAACATTATTAAACTGAAATAAATGTCCCATATAGTCCCAAAAATTCCAGTTCCAGAAATAATCATCATAATTTACAGGAGTTTTTAATAATAGATCATAATCAAGAAATACCATTAAATGAAATGATGTTTTTCTGGAATTTTAAAAGATAATTGAGACAAGAACTACCTTCCTTAAAAGCCATGAAAGATACTGGAAAGAAGGGGAAAAAAAACCTTGATTTTAGAGATATTATGGTCATTTGATGATTCAATGCATATATTGTAGAAAATATTTTATTCTTGATAATTATTCAAAAAATTTCATTCACCAGCACAGAAAAACTCTTGATAGCTCAGAAGTTTCTACATGCTCTCTGTAATGCAGAATTATTGACCGCTCAGCAGACAGTAGAAGTAAAATCTGAATGGAATTAGACAGTATAAACTGGTAATCTGATTAGAAGAATCGTAGTTCCGAATTAATCCACCCTTAAGAGATAGATTTTTAAAATTAGATTTTCAGTTTCCTGGCTGAGTTGTGTTCAGTATTATGGCCTTTCGGCGCCACCCAGTGGACAAACACGTAGAGTCTGCAGAGCTTTAAAATAGTAATATTCTTTACAGTCCAAGATTCATTATTTAACATATAACCTCATGAGCATCTGGATGAAATCTCATAATGGGAGAACTCACACTTTTTTTTTCCTGCAGCCTAGGAAGCCAGTAGGACACTAGTGGGCACCCTAGAGGAAACTCCTCAATGTACTTCTGCTGCAGCTATATGGTTAGAATCAGCGGGTTCACCCAGTGCCAGTTTACAACAATTGGCGTGTATATGAATAACATGCAAGCAATCAGACTAGCTCTGAGTTTCATATGCTCCCTCTGTAGAGGGTGCTTTTTACACCTTATGGAAAAGGTAAGTGAGACAACAGCTAATATTTTTCTCCCCAGTAAGGCAGCAGGACTGCAGATGAAGTGATGTCAGAGTTTCCATTTCAGCTTCTTATTTTCAATGCTTTAGCCCTCTGCCGTAAACATTAACTCTATGAAAAAAATATATATACATACTTAGTTATATTGCATCTCAGGCCAGGAGAACATTCTTCTTATTAAATAAATGGTCTCGAAAAGAAATTAGATTGAGTGTCATAAAATTCTATTTTAGACGAGAGAGACAAACATGGGGGGAGGAGGAATTTTCTTTTTTTCTGAACTGCAATGTGTTTTCTTTCAAGTATTTGGGAAGAAAACAGCAAGAGAAGTCGGAATACAGAAAATTTGTCCAACCCTGCTTCTAAGAACATATCTAGTTATTCAGATTATTATCATGCTGCACAAGGACTTTATTCTGTGAAAATCGGGTCAAAGCAGCAACCTCAGTTCTATCCTCTTAGTGGACACAAACAGGTAATTTAGAAAGTATGTTTGAACAAATAAGCAAATTCTACCCTCACCCTAGCCAGTGCTACTTGGGCTCTCAAAGTCACGGCCCAGGCAGATTGAGGTTTCTGAGGTATGGCCGCTCTCCATGGAGTACCTGTTACCATGATTTAAAAAATAAATAAATAAATAAATAAAGTCTTCCTTTTGGTCTAAAAAGTCCAATTCTGAGTACTCAATTCATTGGGGCGAAATTGTTTTTTTTTAAAGATGGAGAAAATTCAACTGTCTGATTAAGGCCATAGTTCTTTTTTATATGATCTGCATTCCCTGTGTAACAGGGGAAATCTCAGATCTCTGACTCTGGAAGTTAAAAAAAAAAAAAGGAGAGGATAGAAATAAATGAAAAAGAAGGAGAAGAAGAGGAAGAAGAAAAAGAAGGAAAAAAATCGTAAATTTGGTATTAGGCAAAAAAAAATGTGGTTTTGGCATGGAAACTACCTTTTTAACTTGTGAATAATTTTTTTTTTTTTTTTTTGGCTTGGAAAAGAAATAGAGCAGTTTTTTTCAATGAAAGGATTTATAGAGAGGGCTTTCTTGTCATTCTGAGTGGATTTATTTCAACTTCTATTTAAAAAGAGAGAGAATATTTGTCATATATTTGACCTATTTTATAATAGTAGGGCCATGCCACAAAGAGACTAAAACGATTACATTGTAAGAGTAGTGTCTAACTTGCTATCCACCCCCCACCTCAACCTCAAGAATACCAAAGTACCAGACATAAGTTTATATTTCCTGACTTGTGAAGAAGGATGTTAGTCATGGTGTCATCTATATTTTTTCCTCGTATCTCTCTGTATTTCCTCACACTCACCAATGAAGCCTATAGATGCTTTAAATTTTTAAAAATGTGTTTTGTATTTTCATATCATTTACTTTTCTCATCTTTCTAAGAAATGAAGAACCTAAATACTTTTACTTGAGATCATAAGAATGAGGGTTATACAGGAAGAGTGATTCAAGACTTCAGATTTAGGGCAGGCAGTTAGGACACAATACTTATTATCATCTCCCTGAACCTCAGACGTTATCAGTCTGCAAGCGAAACTTAATCCTGAACATAAATTGCATTTCCTAAAAAAACATAATCTTGCCTTAAGACACCAACCTCCCTGATTACAGGGAATGTCTGTGTTTACACATTTGTACAGAGCATGCTGACTGTATTAGTGTCCTAGGAAACAAACTGTGCTGCTCACAGACCTGCTGCAAGCACTAAGGAGAGAAAGAAAAAGAAATTTTGAAATCAGACCTCCGATCTCTAACTCCTTTCAAATTCCTGAAGCACATTAACTCTACTACTGCATCATGTGCACGGTAGTATTTCTTCTAATGAAATCTGACTAAAAGTTTAAATGAGTTTAATGCATGAAATGTATAAATAAAATGTGGCCTTGATTAAATTTAGACTTGATACATAACTTAAATGGGTAGCCCAAGAACAGCACTGGTATCATGTGTCCAGACTTTTTTTGGCTTTGCAAAAGTAGTTTGGATTTTATCAGTTAGTGTAGAGCACTTTCTATCAGGAGCACAGTGTATGTACAAAGCTGAAATATGCAAAAGTACTGTGGAGAAAGTACAGTGTAATTGAAAAAAGGTGAGTGAAAAAATAAAACAAGATATTAAAAGGTGACCACAGAGTGGAATTTTGAAGAGTTGATTCATAAAGAGCAATTTACATAGGTAAAGTATTTGACTTGGAATATCTTCTGGATGTCCTTTACTTTCATGATTTAGGAAGTCTCTTAATTTCACGAAGCCTCGGTTTTCCCCATTTGTACATGTGGAACAAGATGCCTTATTTGCCGACTTCCTGGTTTGTTGAAAGAATCAGAGGGAGATAACAAATACAAAAGTATTTGGATACTGCAGAGTGCTTTACAATTCTAAGGCATTGTCATTATAATATACTTTCTTAATTATAGAAATTTCCTATTCACATCTAAAAGTTATAAACCAAGTATTCTTTGTAGCTAGCATATGAGATATATAACCCATCATATATAATGGTTAGGGTTAAAGTTATTAGCTAGGGATAAAGAGACTTAAAAAACTCCCAAGGAAACCTCAACAACTATACAGGAAACTTCATAAATTAGTAAGAGAGTGTATGGTTTTTGACATCAAACATCCTCGGCTCCAATCCTGCCTCTGCTACTTCCTAGCTGTAAGTAAGACAGCTATACAATGGGGCAAGTTACCATACTTTCATAAACTGCTTTTTTGTCACTTGTAAAATGAAGATAAAAGTACTTGCTTAATGGTTTTGTTGCGATGATTAAATAATATGATATGTGTAGAAGTTTTAACTCATACCTGGTGTTCAATAGTAAGTATTGAAAAAAAAAAAATCTACTTTCTTTTTTTGTGTTATGTATACCATACCCATACCATAGTGTGCACTTGAAGGTGATCACATCCATAAATAAAAGGAAATTATTCCACTTCAAGAGTTTTTCTTTATTAATAGTTTAAAATGGAAGACCAATATTGAATTCTCCCAAACTGTGAAATGGCAGGGGAGAAGAGATGAAAGTTATTGAAACATAAGGACAGAGGAGAATGCAGTGGCAAAAAGTTATCTGAAACCTCCGCAAGAGAAACGTTTGATGATTCTAGTTTTGGGGTTTGTTTTCTTTGTTTTTTGTTTTTTTCTGTTTTAAAGATTGCACAATGCCACTCAGTTTCAGGCATTTAACAGAATGAAACCAGGTGAGTTAGAGCCAATTTTGCCTTTCATTTTTCAAGGTTGTTTATTACTTAAACCACAACATTCTGAGGTCTCACAAGAAAATCTGTTTCTGTGACATTTTCAGCCTGATTTCCAAACCAGAGAAAGAGGTTCAAATAAACTTGGGCCCATTTCAGAAAAGCATCTGAGATTCTGGATGTTTATTTGAAGGAATCTGGACTCCTGACCTTTTGAAATCCTCCCATCCTCCCACCACGGATAAAAAGAACCTACAATGAATTGACTGTGCAAGGATCTAGCGCGTCGGCGTCTGAATGGATAAAAATCCCATTGGTCTTAAGGAAAGTTGTTTCCAAACACATTCGGTGGAATCAAGCCGTAAGCAGATATACTGATACCCTCCTTTTAGGAAAATGTATCAACCAATCAGTGCCCTAGTTCAGAAAACCTGTAAATAGATTGTTTATTCAATATGCTTTGTGAGTTTAAAAAGTGCTCCTAGGTTGACACCAATAAGAAGAGGCTCTTGTTGGAGTAGGTGGAGGGTTTAGTGTTTCCTGGAGCACTATAGAAAAATTCAGACCAAACTGCTCTCCGGTACAGAGCTTCCTTTAACATCAACGTGAGACTTTAGAAACTATGCCAATCCTCCCCCAAGTTCTTAAAACTTTTCAAAAACTGAATCCTGCCACTTTTGAAACGATGAACACTGAGAAATTGGATTTGAAACCACAGCATTAAATGCTTAAAATTCGATCCTTCTGTCAGGACCTGGGATAAATTAAACTGATGTACATTATTTTTAAAGAAAGGAAAAAAATATGGGAAGCGGGTTTTGAAGCCTGAAGGCATAGAACAAAACAAGTTATGCAGGTGATACAAACCATCTTAGTTCATTCTTTTAATGGCTTTCCACTTCCATATGGGGGCCCATACTGGAAATAATTCTTAGGAAAACACGTTTGTATGTGATAAATAAAACATTATTTT
>NW_012149319.1:1374328-1376146 GCF_000956105.1 Propithecus coquereli
TTTTTAATAAAATATTTAAAACATGAATTGTCTATACATAATAGACTTATAAAAATAACAAGATGTAGCAGAATATAGACCCAAGTGTTCCCTGCAGGCTACAGACTATTTAGGACTAGATATGGCCAAACTGAAGTTGAGACATTAGATAGTAACTTGGAAAAATTAAGTGAAATAGAATTCATGTACTATATAAATATTTGAGACAATGAAATTTTCCAAACTTAACAGAGAACTTCATCTATTTCACACAGAACTTTTTATGTTTTCTCAAAAATATTCCTGGAAGAAAGTCCAAAAATCAGAGGTGAAACAAATGAATACTTACTGGCAAACTATGAACTGATGTACGCTGTGATGCTGCCACACCCATGTAAACTTCTCGTTTCAGTCTGCATTCCAGACTGTTGCATTTCATTTTATAGCATCAAAAGTGAGCAGAAAACATATTCCTGAATGAATCAACACAACATGCAACCCTTTGGGGTTTTTTTTGTTTTTAACCTCCGATCTTAAATAGTCTGTGAACTGAAGCAAAGACTAAGACAGCTTTCCGGTGAATTTGATCTCCGTATGCAATCACCAATTAGTTCTAATCATTCAAGATTTCATATCCTTAGTTTTATAATTTGGAGCATAAAGTACCTAAGTGCTTTATTTCACATTACTTTATTTAGTTAGACCCGAGATTCAGGAGAAAGCTGAGGAATGCTGCAATTCTCAAGGTTGTAAACACTGGTAGGTAGTTCCTAACAGAGGATGTTTCTTGGGATTTTTTTTTTTTTTAAAACAACCAGATTCTCCATTCTCACATATATTAAACCTCAGGTCAAAACGCATTCTCCTTTTAAAAGTGGTTTCATTATCTGTATATCCTTCCTCTCTCCCACACGTAACTGATATGGTTCTTAATCTTTGTTAATTTATTTACTTTTTGTTTATTGATTTTAAGTTATTTAATTCTGCAATGTATTGGATACCTTTAATTCTTTTTTAAATGCTAAACTACAAACAAATGGATTCTCAAATTTTTTTCACATATCCAAATGGAGTTTATATACTATGGGATCCCTTGGTAGGACATGACTAACAGCCATCTGTCACTGTCCATTGTATGTCAGAGTTTTTAAGTATTCACTATATTTAGAGAGGATGTGTTTCAAACTATAGTACATATAAAGTCATGTGAGAACAGATTTCCATTATTTAAAGGGTTTATAATAAAGAATGGCATACCAATAATGTTCTTATAAATTTTTCCCACAAAAAAATCTCAAACATTTGTTACTGTAGAACAATTTAAATAATCTAATCTTCATCTAAAATTATTTTTTTCTCCATTAAATTTTATTGTGGACATAAAGGCAGGTAGATCATCACAACTGAGTACTTTGGTCTTACACAAATACAAGTTTATCCATGTATTCACAAAGGGCCACTTCATACTACAGTAATACCTTACACAGTGGGTGTTGTTGACTGACTGTCAGCTGAAGGAAGAACTATTTTTGTACTGTTATAATTTTTATCCAAAAGAAACTCAAAGTACTTTTCAAATTAAGCACTACCTTTGAGTTGAAATCGAGCCACCCTGGAGAAACTGCATGGGCTGTCAATCATTCCATAGACACTATATAGCTGATGGCGAAACAGTGTATTTTTGGCAACCATGGTAAAACCCTTTTCATACCAAAAACACAGTGGTGTTTTTGATCTCAGAGAGGGAAAGCAAGACTTGTTGGCTTTTTCCTGAAGGATATATCCCAAAATCTGCAAGACCGAATCCATTACTCATACAAAACTCTTGTGGGAGTTGAC
>NW_012149319.1:1380731-1381705 GCF_000956105.1 Propithecus coquereli
CTAGATTTTTTTTCTCTAATGCTAATAAAATGATACTTGATTCAACTGAGTATTTTCAACAAATGGTAAATAACTGGGTACCAAATGTCTACTTGTCATCTCTTCGTATATTGCTAGATATTGTTAGCTCATCTCTGCATTATCTTAGAAATTTTTACTCATTCTCATACCTGTTATAATGTATAATCACATCTCTTTAGTGTTTATTTTTCTTAATGATTTAATTTAAGTGGTTTCAAGTATAAACTTACCAGCAAGAAAAAAAAATGTACTTTAGTTAGCATTTGATAGAATCTACCATGTTGGAAATTATTCTTTAATTATCACAGAACCTTGCCTATGTTGTTTAAAATGAAAGCAACAGAGTTCATAATCTTGGCTAACCATGCTATCTGTCCATGGTCTTTGAAAGATGGCATATTTTCAAATATCCCAGACTGGCTCACAATGCTGTCATATGTCACATTGGATTACCTTAGCCAGCTTGTGTTATGTTACATCAAGGATGTGACTAACATTAACCACATGTAATGCAACAGAGCAGTGCTATCCGCCAGGGAAATTTCAAAATGGCATGGTTTTAGAAACCAGGATTTTAGAAATTTCTGGTCATTAAGAGAAAAAAAGAGATCTTTAAATTATTTTAAAAGAGATTCCTATTTCTTTTTTTTTTTTCACTCTCACTTTCAAAGGAATTGGCAGTTGCAGGCAAATTACAACTTGCCATACTAAGTATTCCGAATGAAAGTTAAGTGGCAAAGAAACTGATTTATAATATCAAAGTGATGTAGATTACAAATAATCAAGTGAAAGTTAAATGCAAGTACTTTAGAAAACACTTTTCAACTGAAGATTTGTAAATTAAAAAAATAACTTTGAAGAAATATGGAGCAAATGTTGCACAATTTAACTTTACTTCAGGCTTCACTAGCTTCTTTTTGTAAAATGATTACATATTTGCATATTTTTTAGGG
>NW_012149319.1:1381755-1384020 GCF_000956105.1 Propithecus coquereli
TGCAATGGTACAAAATAAATGGAGTTTCTAAAATATTAGGAATTCGTAAGAAATTAGGAATGTACTTTTAAAAATCAGCTCTTAATTTGTCAGTTCTTTATAGAGAGTTAAATAGGAGGAATAAAGTCTTTGTACCTTACTGTAATCTTTGAAATACAACTCTAACTCTTCTTTTAACTTCCAGTCTATAATGAGAAACATAATAATTCACTCATTTATAATTCTCTCAATTGTTATAATAAAGATTGCAGAGAAAATGGACACTGGGAAATTGTTGTATACAGTTACAATACTTCATGAGCTTGGTCTTTGTTCAACTTGACTTTGGATCCCAAAGAATGAAAGTGAAATAAAATTTCTATTGCATATACTATGTACCTTAAACTCTCCAGGAGCTTTATTTTATCGTCATGACAATCCTTTGGGTGCTGTGACGGTCTATGGTAGTATCTTTCCAATTATTCTCTACCCTTTCCTATGAGACCACGATGCTTTTCTGTGTGTGAGGCTTGGGTATGTGACTCCCTCCTATTTATTTAGAAGTCAGTGAGAGTGATGCACAGACCAGTTAAGCAGACCATTTCAGATCTATCCCATGGCTTTTGCATTTCCCTTTTCCCTCTGCCATGAGACCAACACATCTCAGAAAAGGTGGTTCCTTCTGCCAGAAGGAAGAAAACAGGGAGCAGAAATATAGCTGACCTGAAAAGGATCAGTAATCCAAATGAGAAAACAACTTTTGTTGTTGTAAACCACCCAGACTTGGGCAATTTTTTTTTTTTTTTTTGCAGCATATACCTTAACAAAACATGGGTAAGCAACATTAATAATCATTTTATAAAGGAGGGCATTAAGAATTAGAGGAATTAAGTAAATTGCCCAAAGTAATACATTTAGTAAACTAGACAGCAAGGAAATGATTGCAGTTATCTGACTCCACCTCCTATCTTCTACCCTACAGTATTTCAGGAGGTCAAGATGCATGCCAGCTCCTTATCTACAATATTCCTTATTTGTTTAAATCAATTAGATAATAAAACAGAATTATCTGTTATTCCACTGGATCCCACAGTTTTTCTAAAGTAGGTCCTTACAAATCCTACACTGCCAGTTTGAAAAACTTCTTTATTCTCTTTTTTTCTCTTTACTTCTCTTTTCTATTCTCTGTCATTTGTTTATCATCTGCTTTTATTACTTCCAAGATTAATGTGTTTTTTTAGTACTTTAGTACTCAAATTTCAACTTCATAACTGGGTTCAATTCCTTTCTCTGCCACTTATTAGCTATATTACCTTGAATAAGTCACTTATCCTCTGTGAGCCTCAGTTCTTGTTGTATATAATAGAATAATAATACCTTTTTACAGGTTTTCTTTGAGAATTAATAATCCATGAAAAATATAGTCACAGCAGGCACCTAACAAAGATTAACTTTTTTTTCCTACTATCTTATCCCTCCTGTTTGGTGAGGCAACATCTGTCTGGAATAGACTGCAAAACGTCATGGTTCCATAAAATGTTCAAATAACATTCTTGAAACCAATCCAGCGAATAAAATAATTTTCATCACCTTGATTTTCCTCAGTTTATATCTTTTTACCTTTAGTTTTCCCCAAAGAGACATGCTTGTTTTATTTCATTTGTATTTCTAACTGGCTTTGTAAATTATTTTATAACATTGGTGAATTTGGCAATATTATTTATGCTTTTTTCTATTAAATAAAAGTATCAGATCTTTTATATTGGATTCATTGGGTATCATTCTGTTTCTATTCCAACATATGCTATAGGATTTAATGTAAAATATTTCACAATTTTTCTGCTATAACCTTGTTTTAATCTAATTACCAACCAGAATTGAGAGGTACTATCGGTGTGCACTTTCAGCCCTGTTAAAGTATAACATCACAGTGGCAGGTCCATCCTTCATTAATGCTAAATTGCTTACCTTTACATTAATTTTAGCATCACCCATTATGTCCGTGTCACTTCAACAAAGTTCTAATTTTGTGAGTGCCATGAAAAGAAAGACAGGAGACTTAAAGTTCTCAGCCTGGATCAAAATTAGGATTAGATGAATTACTAGAACAATGTTGAGTCTCAGTTTTTCTTCCTGTTAAATAGGATAAAACAATCTATCCTCATAATACACAATGCACTTTTGAGTTTCAAATGAGAAAACAACAGAAAGTCATTACTATGAAATGTAAGAGTAATATTACAATGTTAGGAATTTTTCTTATGGTACCTAAGGTAAAAAAATAAA
>NW_012149319.1:1385731-1386347 GCF_000956105.1 Propithecus coquereli
GTAACTAATAATGTTGCTTTATAGGGTTCAACAAAGTCCTAGTATTCTGTCAACCTTCAAAGATACTAAGAGTCTCTGTGAAGCCGTTAGAGTTCGTCGGCAGTAACAGGACCAAAAACTCAAATGAGAAAGATTCTGGCCTGATCTGTGTCCACGCTAATACTGGGCATGCAGACCAGCCCTGCTTTTTCTGAAAATGGAATCAGCAGGAACAATGCCTCTCAGCTAAGCCAATTTATGGATATGCAGGATTAACCAACTATATAAAGACGATAACTAGAATTATAGTCCAAATGAGAATTTACACATATTTTCTACCTTTTTAAATTCTCTTATTTCCAGTAAATCCCATCTTCAAACACTTTGAAATCTCTAATCCTTTTGGTGTCACTTCTTCATCTACCCTAGATCCTACTTTAATTAGTCTCACAATAGTACAGACAAAAAAGTGTGTTTTTGTTCCTATTATCCACTCATATCCATGAAAATTGTTCCAATTAAAGAAAATTTTCTGAGCCACATATTTTGGAACCAAATTAAGTTTTCTGGTCTCAGTAGGGTTATATGGTTTTCTTATTATTCTACATTCTCTTCTTAGTTACTATTATTTAAGCAG
>NW_012149319.1:1386397-1386712 GCF_000956105.1 Propithecus coquereli
TTACACATATTTTCTACCTTTTTAAATTCTCTTATTTCCAGTAAATCCCATCTTCAACCACTTTGAAATCGCTAATCCTTTTGGTGTCACTTCTTCATCTACCCTAGATCCTACTTTAATTAGTCTCACAACAGTACAGACAAAAAAGTGTGTTTTTGTTCCTATTATCCACTCATATCCATGAAAATTGTTCCAATTAAAGAAAATTTTCTGAGCCACGTATTTTGGAACCAAATTAAGTTTTCTGGTCTCAGTAGGGTTATATGGTTTTCTTATTATTCTACATTCTCTTCTTAGTTACTATTATTTAAGCAG
>NW_012149319.1:1386932-1387944 GCF_000956105.1 Propithecus coquereli
GACAAAGTCTGGAGACATTTTTGATTCTCACGACTCAGGAGTTGCTACTGGCATCTGGTGAGTAGAGGCTAGGGATGTTCTAAACATGCTACATTGCACGATATAGCCCTGTACAACAAAGAATTGTTTGGCCTAAAATGTCAGTGTACCCAGGTTGAGAAACTCTGATTTGAGCTTCAATTATACCACCTATATGATTACGCATTAAAATTTTTACTACAAAGAGCTCCTTTGAATCTTAGAGCTATATATCCAAATTTCTATATAACATCTCCACTTGCATGTACCAAAGTTGCTCAAACTCAACTTGTCACAAACTAATATTAAATTCTATTCTATGAATCTTCAACTCCTGTCTTATTAAGTGGAATCGCTATGCACTACCTAGTACCACATCACTCAGTCACCTTTTCCATCTCATTTCTCTCCCTCATCCACCTGCTCAATTGCAAAGAAGTTATACCATTTCTGTAGTCTAAATATTCTCAAATATGTCCACTTCTCTCCACTGAAATGTCAAACAGCTTGTGTAAGTCACCGGTATTTCTTACCTAAACTCCTTTAACAGCTTGCTACTAAATAACTGGACTCCCCATGTCCACTCTTAAATATCCCCAGTGCATTCACCAAGATGCATCTACAGTGATTTTTTTGAAAGCTCAAATCTTATCATGCAACCCTACTTTCTACCATATACTTAATGACTTAAATGACTCCTGCTTTGGTCCCTGCTTGCCACTTCAGCCTTCATTTCACGTTGCCACAAGTTTTTCCTTTATATAGATAAGCTCATGCTTCAAACATATTTTATTAATTTCACACCACACATTACATTTCAATAATTATTCTTAACTTTTAAAATTATTTTGGACTGATATTCAGAATAATCCTTAAATGAAAATCAGAAAGTTAAAATTCATTGCCATTGCTTTAAGCCAATGTCTTTTTCATTCTTGAGTTCAGCTTTTTAAACTGTATCTTCATGTGTTTTTCTAAATGAAGTATAGTTACT
>NW_012149319.1:1390019-1393395 GCF_000956105.1 Propithecus coquereli
CACATTTCCATTGTTTATTTTCAACTAATTTTACATAATTCTAGTGCTGCATCTTAATAGACCTACTTTAGAGAACAGGGAAACCTAGCTTTAAAGCATGTCTATAACCACATGGAGGAATAGCTAGAGGAGACATTTATATTCTTGCACAGTACAAGGAAAAATATGGTCTAAGATAAAATGAAGCACGTATTTATTATTGAGTTAGCACCACATTTACTTCTTGTTTGTGCTCATTTCTTATGTATTGAGATTTGGATTCAAAACTCACCTCTACAACTTGATAGTTGTGATGCTTAAGACAAACTACTATTTGGCCTCAATTTCCTCATCTGTAAATTGGGAATGATCTTAGTACCTATCTCAAGTATATTTTGTGAAGATTAAAATGAGCCAATATACATAAAAGTGCTTAGGATAGAGTTTGGCACTTCATCAGCACTGTATATGTTAGCTATTATCTGTTTGTCTCCTTGCAATTAAAAAATGGTTTCAGATGTTTGATAATAGCTGCTAATCAAGAAATCATTAAATGGGGTACACTCAATTTAAGTACACCTACTATTACAACATTGAATCTGGAGAATTAGCTCTTATCTTTTGCCAATTATAAATTGTAGCTAATGTTACTGCTTAAACACTAGACACTAACTAGTGTTCACAGCGGGGAAGAATAGTTAGCAAACTCTCCAATTAGGGTTTTGTTTATACTTCCACTGGGAAGGATGATTTGTTAGTTTAAAAGAGACCTTTCGCGTTGATTACAGGTGTCAGCACATCCAAGTTTTGGCTGTGCTTGAATACCTGCTGTGATGCAAGACACAAGAAAATCAAGCCTAAGTGTTTTAATTCAAACATATTTTAATTTACAACTGTGTTGATTGCTTTAACCCTGGCTGAGTCACTTATTTGAAACAAAAGTTAAAACCGGTATTTTTAACTACATGAATAATTTGACTTAAATCAATGAATTTCCTATTGCTTTTTTTGCTACTGAAAAATAGCTGATCTTTAATAAATAAACATCAGGCATATTTATTGCATTCCTCTTTTACAGAAATAAACTATGAGTTTAATTTATCTTTAGAAGGGGGTAAAAGGTACATGTGGTTGTGGGCATGATCAGGACATTCTTGAGGTCAAGGAATTCAGGAATTAACACTGTAAATTAGACTTAGGCAGAAAAACACAAAAGAAATAGCCAAAAATGGACTAAGATAAAAAATGATGCCATCCTAGATTCTCCAATATGCAATCTTATTCTTGAGTGAGAGCATAGGGATTGGTGGGAGAGGATGATGGCTGACTACCTTCATGCAAAAGGAAGCGAGATTGTGACACTTCTGTATGTCCTAATTTCTGTAACCCCCCCAAAAAGTCATTATAGGAGAATGCATAACCTTAAAGTGTCCTCACAAACAGTGACCTACACAGTTATATTTCCTTTATAATCTTATAAAACATAGTCCCTTTATAATATGCTTAAGATATTTACTATTTTTTTTTATTTTGGTAACCAGCTTTTTAGGATTTAACTCCAAAAAAAAAAAAATTACCCAAGTATTTTAGACTTTTTCACACTGATATAAGCTATTAGTTACTGCTGCTATCTTCTTGAATGAATAGAAATGAAAAACATTACATAAGTGGAAAAAATTAAATACAAGTAACAAGTGTACCAAACTAATATTTCTTTTGTTCTTAACTTTCAACAAAATGCCTCTTTTATTAACTTTAACTTCGAGGACTCTTAGCTCAGGCTGTAATAAAATAAACAACCTAAGGTTGTCTTCCTTGTCTAAGTTAATTTGAATCAGAAGAGAATATTTACCTTTTCTTAGAGTTTGTGTGATTCAAGGTTAGTCTATTTTGGAAAGACTGAGTGAGGCAAACCTAATCCTTTTCTGAAGCTCATTAATTGGAAGCAGGACCACACTGCAATAGCCTTTTCTAAACTGAGAGACAAATTAAGAATTTAAATGAGGTGAAATCTCCAAAACAAGATTCTCCTAGTGGCCTCTTCTGTTTATACAGTAACACTCTAAACATAAAGCTGACACCATCCGTGTTAAATTTCACTAGTTAACTGATAAGCTGTAGCAGAGAGTACATTGGCACTCTGGGTAGTCCTGTCAGTCACTCTGAAAAAGCCCATGCATAATGTATGAGGAGTTCTACTTTCTTGGCAAAGCTCTTTCTTTTTAAGTCAGTGGAGGAATAGATAGATGAATAGACAAATAGATAAATAAACGGGCTAACTCTTCCGTTTAATCACCACGCAGAATTACCATCACATCTGAAGGGTTTAAATGTTATTTAAGCTTCTCCAAGTGAATGAAAATACATCGACATTTTGTACTGTGTCTACAAAGATCTGGAATGCATAACATTCCTTGTAATTGTGCAATTGACCGCAATGTCACAATCTTGCACTATTTCAGCTGTCTCCACAATGAAAACCAAATTGTAGGTTAAAGTGACTTGAATAATGAAATGAAATTCTTGCACTACTATTTTAAGCCTTGTCTAGATTTTTAAGCCCTCCCTTAACCATCAAATATTTTTTATCAGTTATAACTAACCAGTAAATTTCTCAAATCCATGAATTAGTTCCAAAGTGACTTTTTGACATGTTTTAGCAATATTAAAGAATAATTCCAGTGCAAAGTACTGTCCATCATCTTTATTCAATATATGCTTTGATACCGAAAACCAACAATATCTTACAGGCTGAAGCGTCTGGAGAACGACTCAAAAGCACAGAAGGACAACCCAGTTCTTCAGAAGAGGCATCATGATATGGTAGAAGGAATATGGGCCTCAAGTTATGAAACCTGGAATGTAGTCCTTGCTCTGCTACTGGCCAGCTGGGGAAACAAGGGCAAGCCACCGGGTTACCTCTGAGCCTCCAGCTGTCTCATGTGCAAAATGAGGATGTTAAATGATCTCCTTTGTTCCTTCTATCTTGACTCTATGAGAATATGATATTTGAATAAGTTATGCACAAACTTGGAAGCCAGTCATAGCATTTAGATCTGGAAAGCCCACTGGCCCACTTTACGTTCACTCTCAAACTTGCCAAAAGAGTAGTCTGCACAAACTATCTATCTTCAAGTCCACCCTCTCACACCACCTTCTGTCCTTTCGGCTATAACATAATGTAGAGTCTGTAAATTACATGCCACAGTATGCAAGACTGTGGTACATGTTCACATGTGTAGTTTGAGGGATAAGGGTCAAAGAGTTTCATTAAATTTTCCGTGGAATCTATGACCTGGATCCTAGTGTCTAGCTCCAATCCATCTATATGATCTGGCCACTATATAATTCCATCTTCACTCACAGTTTCAAATATTTCTCTTTGAAGGTTTCCACA
>NW_012149319.1:1393445-1394306 GCF_000956105.1 Propithecus coquereli
CTACTGAAATTTGCAATTTGTTATTGTATTTCTCACTATACATTTACTCATATAGTCGAAAATGTAATAAAACTATACATTTAAACTTTTCTAGGTAAAATACGGTATTCAGTAAATATTATTTCAGTGTATGTTAAAGGAAAATACAATTTATTTCATATCAAAAATTTATTCCATTGAGTTGATATTGGTAAGATATCTGTCCCAAATGATTTTCATAGTGATAGTATAAATATAGCCTATTTGTCCCTAAGTGCAAAGATTGTATATGTCAAATATTTATAGTATTAACAAGCATATTCATAGCTAATTATATAAAAGTCAAAATGTACTAAGGATCTTTAGCTTGATTATATAAAACCTTTCTGTATCTAATAGTCCCTTTGCAATTTTTAAAAGTATACTATTTTTGTTAAAACCTAAACCCTCTAAATTTAATTTCAATTATGGCGATCCACCCAAAGCAAATTATGCTAAAACACATAAAAACATAAACCTATGCACAAAAATATTTATTTCAGTTATAATATTAGTCCATGTAAAAATTGGAAACAAGCTACAAGTCCAGAAAAAGAGCATATATTAAGAAAATCATGACACATAATTTTTTGTTTACATATTATTCAGTTATTTTATTTATTGTTCAGAAGAATATGTAGAATCATACATACAAAGAAAGGGTACTATAAAAGACAGTGAAAGGGTTGTGTACAAAAATTGGAGCTTTGGTATAATCATGCTATATCTGTGTTTTAGTTTGTTCTGTGCATACATCTGTATCTGTGTATATGTTTATATTTTTATCTCTATTCGAAGATTTTTCCCTTGTAGCTTTTCTTATCTTCCTTCCATTATGTTTAC
>NW_012149319.1:1394774-1395313 GCF_000956105.1 Propithecus coquereli
GATATTCCGGTTTCCATGTGTAAATGAAGGTAGGTTTTTCTTTTGAAATATATTCTTTCAAATTATTGTGTAAAAAGATACAGCATTTATCTCATTTCTCTTCTAAAATCTCATTGTAGTTCAACAATTGTAAATCAAAATGTGCATTACATAAATACAGTTATGTAATGCAAGGTGGGTACACCACAACAATAAAATTATTCTATTAAATTTAATTGAATCAGGACAGACTATGAGTAATTATATATAAAAAAGACTTGTCAGTTCTGATGGAATAATCAACCCACTCTTCCAAGTGTTGAACCCGGCTCTATACTGGCTGAAAAACACAGCTTTTGAATTTTGCATAAAATGTCTCAGAATATTCATAAGCTATTTCATGCATCATGTAAGTATTTCTGAAAACTGACTCAGTTTTTAACTGAATCTAGGTTATTTAATTGAATCTAAGTTAAATAGCTTTCCAGTAGTAAAAGCAGAAAATCAATAAAAGGGGAATAATATTAAGAAAGTATTAATTACATTCTGAAATTTAAATA
>NW_012149319.1:1397479-1397936 GCF_000956105.1 Propithecus coquereli
GCGAACCTGTATTTCAGTTCTTCAGACACACCTAGCTTATTCCTTCAGTACCTCTGCATCCTCTGCCTGGAATTTTCTGTACAAATATTCACATAACTTATGCCATCTTGTCATTCAGATCTCACTAAGAAGTCACCTTCACAAGAAGCCTTTATCATTTCCTAATTGTTAAAACTATTTTTAATTTACTTGTTTATGATCCCTTTCACATGATGAGACTATAAGCTCTATGACAACCAGAGCATACCTACCTTCTTTCTTATTACATCCTCAGGACCTAGTATAATACTTCATCATGGCTGGTGCCCGAGAAATTATTTGTTATAAGAAGGAGTCAATGAAGAAAAGCCACGAATACATAGGGACTTTTTTTTTTATTTCAGAATATTACGGGGGAACAAATGTTTTGGTTACATATTGCTTTTGTACTGTTTGAGTCAAAGTTGTAAGTGTGCCC
>NW_012149319.1:1400033-1402792 GCF_000956105.1 Propithecus coquereli
GGACTTGCTTACATTTTTGACAGAACCTTGAATACTTTGATTTTTTTTAAGGTTGATAACTCTCTTTCCAATTATTCATCTGGAGGGAAATGCAAATATTAAACTGCATTTGTTATGAATCAGCTCTTAAGCTGCTCTTAAGTCTTTTGGTTAACATCTTCTATGAATTGACTATGTGATGCCTGATAGAGTCCTGAACTCTGTGTTTTTCTGATGACTAGATTTGCCCTTCAGTAACATTTGCTCATCATCAATATTCTATGAATAAGGTGACGTTTCCTTGGAAGAAACAGATTGAAAACTTGTGTCTCCTATTTTGTCACATCTGGGTAAAGCTCCCAATGCGATTGTTTTTACTTTCTTTTAATCTTACAAAGAAATGTTAAAATTGAAGGACAGACCTTGTGTTCAAAGTTATTGTCAGAAACAGTGAAGTCATAGGCTTCTGTTTTTAATAATGTCTCACAAAACACAGAGCATCATTAATCATAAATGACTGCAGATTTCCTAGATGCTGGCATTGCCATGGGGCTTGAGCATTTTTAAGAGTCTTATAAATTTGAGCAGACAACAGAACAGCCTCCTGACATGGCATAGAAATTTAGCTGTGATGGAAAGATGAAACAAAAGCTGGAAGCATTAAAGTACTTAAAAACTGAGGATAGTTTTATTGCATTTCAATAAAATATGAGTCAAATTTTCAACTACTTTCAGTTTTTATGTTTCACTAACATATCAATCAATCAACAACTATTTATTGAGTGACTTTAATGAGTTCAGCACCATTTAGCACCATAAGGAGTACAGAGACATGAGAAATTCATTCATTAAAAAAACTTTATATTGACTATCTGAATATGAGGCTCTGTACTAAGTGCTTTGGAACTATTCTGCACTTTGTAAAGATGAGGAGGGCATAATCCCTTTCTTCAAGAAACCTACATCTATCTAGGGAGGTGTTATAGACAAAGCTTGTGCCCCATCCCCTACCCCAGTTCATATGTTGAAATCTTAACCCCCAATGTGATGGTATTAGGAGGTGGAGACTTTGAGAGAGTGGAGCCCTCATGAATTTATAAAATTGTGAGTTACACATCCCTTATAAGGGATTAGTGCCCTTATAAGAGAACTCAAAGAGCTCTCTGTCCCTCTTTCGGGGGAACAAATGTTTTGGTTACATATTGCTTTTGTACTGTTTGAGTCAAAGTTGTAAGTGTGCCCATCACCCAGATAGTGTGAATTGTACCCCTTAGGTGTGAATTTACTCATCCCCATCCCCCTACCTGCTTGATTTCCCATTTCTGTATGTGCACCTAAGTGTTAGGTTAGTTTCAATTTAATGGTGAGTACATGTGGTGTTTGTTTTTCCATTCTTGTGATATTTCACTTAGAAGAATGGGCTCCAGTTCCATACAAGTTAATACGAGGTATTAATTAACCATTTTTTTATGGCTGAGTAGCACTCCATGGAATCTATATACCACATTTTATTAATCCACTCATGTATTGATGGACACTTGGGTTGTTTCCACATCTTTGCAATTGTAATTGTGCTGCTATAAATATTCGAGTGCAGGTGTCTTTTTTCTAAAACATCCTTTTTTCCTTTGGGTAAATACCCAGTAGTGGGATTGCTGGATCAAACGGTAGGTCTACTTTCAGTTCTTTGAGGTATCTCCCTACTACTTCCATAGAGGTTGTGCTAGTTTGCAGTTCCACTTCTTCGTTGGGGGAGGGATTCCTCTGTTGCTGATTCACTTTCTGTGTCTAGGAAGATTTTTAAAACCATATCAGAGTATGTTACATTTTTATTCATTTGTTTCCAGTTTGTTTGACTCACAAAATATAAAGAAGAAATACTAACAACAATATTTTTGAGCCAATTATTTGTATTTTCCAGTTCTTGGAACTTAACCAACACTTTTAGAAATCCACACTCAGAATGTTTGGATTGATTTACAAAATACAGTATTTTGAAAATGACTGGGAAAATACTGAATGTATGGAAATAAGTCAAATAATTAAAATAAACAACTGGTAAAAAAAATTCATAAATCGAGGACTACTTTTCATTGGTAGAAAGCAGCACCATAACTCATTACTTAAAGAGAAAGATGTGTCTTATTACAAAACCTATAACTCACTTCCTTTGTGACATTAACTGCAAAGAGCTTTATTTCAGCACATGTGTACAACACCCCCTAATTCACAAATCCTGTTCAGTTAAATTGAAAAGATGGTTTGAAACTGCAAAGTTATGAATGGGTGCTCTTTCTCAGATATCTCTTGTTTGATTACCTTAAACTGGGGTTACTGTAACAACTGAAAACATGACATGATAGGATCTTTGTTCTTACAGCCCAGGACTGTTTAATTTAACTGTATAGCTTTGACACATCATTTTACTGCTTTGAGCCACGGAGGGCAAGTGGAATTTTCTTTTTTTCAAATAGAAGTTAACTTTTAGTAATAAAGTGAGGGAGAAATTTTTTGGATTATTTCTTCCTTTGGGCTTGTCTATCCTCACGTCATCACATTTTCAGGAAGAAGGATTGGCTGAAAGCTGGCTCCAACTAAATCCTCTTTAGTGCTGTTTCACCAAAGGACTGGAAAGTGACAATTCCTATCAAGCAGCTGGTTTTTTCTTTCCTTGCCAGACTCCAGGGCAATCATACTAAACTGGGAGAAACCACAACTCAACTGTTGGCCTTCCACTTAATTTTTCATACAAATTTAAGGTCAGTCTGTGGCCTAGAAAC
>NW_012149319.1:1402842-1404681 GCF_000956105.1 Propithecus coquereli
GAAAGTATTAATTACATTCTGAAATTTAAATATGACATAATTTTATCCACTTTTTTCATCCTTTTAGAAATTAATTACAGCATAGAACTGCTTTTGTTATGTAGATAACATATAATATTTTAATGTTACTTTAAGATATTTAAAGTAGCTATAGTCTTCAAATTTTCTGTTTAAAGGCAAAATCTAGGCCAGGTGAGATGGCTCATGCCTGCAATCCTATCACTCTAGGAGGCTAAGGCAGAGGAACTCCTGAGGCTTGAGCTCAGGAGTTCGAGACCCCATCTCCACTAAAAATAGAAAAAAATTAGCCGGGCGTCCTGGTGCACACCTGTATTCCTAGCTACTGGGGAGGCTAAGGCAGGAGGATCACTTGAGCCCAGGAGTTTGAGGTTGCGGTGAGCTATGATGATGCCAGTGCACTCTACCAGGGGCAACAAAGCGACACTCTGTCTCAAAGAAAGTAAAAAATAAAGGTGAAATCTATTTTGAAATTTGGAATTATTTAAATTAATTCTTCCTTTATATGCTAATACAAAATCAAGTTTAACCCCTTAATAACAATTCAATTTTATAAATGGACTGATAAACATTCCTTCTAGCCTTTCCTAAAAAAAAATAAATCTCAAGTTATTGATTCAGAAGCAATCTTTATTTACTTCAGTGAGCTAAGATTGCATCAGAACGAACCAGCCAAGAAGAAAATAAGGTGCCACAATCTATCTATTCCTTGATCTGAAAGAGGTTCCTGATACAGTGTAATAAGGGAAACTCACAATGGTTGTTCAAGAACTCTTACTTTTGGAAGCGTGTTGAAATCAGTCTTCATACACAATTTATTTGTTTCATTTTTTCCTTATGCTCTTTTTGGCTTATGTAGCCATGGAGGCATGAAATGGTAAAAGGGGGAAATTGGAAAATAGCTCCAGTTTGCCATCTGATCCAGTTTGCTTTGGCAAACTGTATAATTCTATGGCTACCATTTACTCTAAAATAAGTAAATAATGATGACCAAGGCAGCTTTATGGTACCACACTGTATTCACAAATTAGATGTAAAGCCTCAATCTGTAGTTTTTTACTGTTTGGAAAGGTATTAACATAGCTACATGTTTTTAAGCATGTAGTATATATCGTACATGTGACTAATGATCATCCTGTTTCCTCCTTTCCTGATCTCTTGAGATGAGGTTCTGATACTTCATATCCATATTCTATTGCCATTTCCTAAGAATGAAGATGACTGGTTAAAATCAATAACTTTTGCCTCTTGATATTCCTCTCTGCACTTGCAAGCATATACATGAGTATTCTTGTCTTTGATGCTTAAGTCTGCCGAGATCCCCAATAATTGGCAAAAAAGAATAAATTCTCTCTGAAAAGGATAGCTTAGTACAGTGAAATGAATAACTTTTTTATTAGAAAACCTGTGGCTCAAACTCTGGCTCCACCAATTTATTGACTCCTTTGAGTCGCTAGTTTATTACTTGTAAATGAAAACAATAGCTGTTGCTTCAGTTGTTATGATGAAACAAATTTTCCTCAATTATTATCATATATAATCCATTATTATATGGTATGATTTATTATTGAAGATGTGTTTATGGAAATTAAAATTTACTCTGTCATGATCAAGGAAGATTTCATGAAGGAGATATGGCTGGAGGATATTTGGGATTGGGGAGAAGAGGGAAAAAGAGCATTTCTGGGAGCATAGGCAAAGCAATATTCACAGCATACATGAAAGATGATAAAAGCACAAGAAATTTATTGGAATTCCACTACATACACAAACCTCCCTCCCATTCAGTGCTGTCTCCCATAATCTACCCCACAGCAATAA
>NW_012149319.1:1404731-1405816 GCF_000956105.1 Propithecus coquereli
TTATGGCTAAAAATTGTAAAAAGGCCCTTTCCACAAATTTTATTGTTCCATAAGAATGAGCAGTAATTTTACGGTACTATAAAATGGCTACATGTATGTATTACCAAATCCATCTTAGTATGTCCCTTATACTAAAATGAGTTGAAGCATATTTGTTCCCTTCATCTAAATGCATTCTGAAGTACAGTATAAACATAATCCTAAAAATGTTTTCTATACATTAAATAGGATATGTTGCACTATGGCAATGATTACTGACTTGCTTTTGATATAGAAAAGAATAATCACCTGTCCTTTTACATACAAAAATATGAGCAAGTCTGAAGGGAACAATTGTCTGTATTTTACCTGTTTATGAATTCGTTTATTTAGCAAATATTTACTGAGTTTCTACAATGTGTAAGACAAAGAGGTTAGCCAGATAGAATCAGTCCCTGACTTCATAATGCTTACATTCCTATATGTCACTTTTAATGCATTTTCTACTATTAAGTTTCTTTAATAGCTCTCTACTTCAGGGTTTCTCAAACTTGGCACTACTGACACTTAGGACAGGATAATTCTTTGTTATGGAGGATTGTCCTGTGCAATGGAAGATGTTTAGCAGCATCCCTGGCCTCCGTTCACCTGATGCCAGGAGTCCACCCCTGCCAGTCGTGTCAACCAAAAATGTCTCCAGAAATTAACAAATGTCTCCTTGGGGACAAAATCAACCCCTGTTGAGAACCACTGTTGTTCTCAAACAAGAAGCAAGAGCTGTGCTTTTCACTTTAAATAATGCTGCTTTAAAAATTATTTAAGCAAGCCAGGTGTGGTGACTCATGCCTATAATCCCAGTACTTTGGGAGACCATGACAGGAAGATCACTTGACTCCAGGAATTTGAGATGAGCCTGAGCAACATAGTGAGTCCCCGTCTTTACAAAAACTTCAAAAATTAGCTGGAGTTGCATACCTGTAGTCCCAGCTACTCAGGAGGCTGAGACAAGAGGATGGCTTGAGCCCAGGAATTTGAGGTTAAACTTAGCTATGATCATGCCACAGCACTCTAGCTTGTGTGACAGAGCAAGAGCCTGTCTCAAAAAA
>NW_012149319.1:1418168-1418492 GCF_000956105.1 Propithecus coquereli
AATGGAAAAGATAGAGCATGCATTCTCAAAGAACTTTTAATCAAGCACTTAGGAAATATACAAAGAACTTTGATAAATATTGAAGAAGAAATTTAAAAACAGTGTTATGGGTATTGAGGACAGGAACAAGTCACATATAACCTGAGAGGTAATGGAACTCTTAATGAGGATGCCAGGTGAACTAAATATTGAAAATTATATACAGTAATGGTAAGCAGAATTAGTTTGTGAAGTCATTCCATATGGAAGGAGCAACCTAGGCACAGGGTGTTGGGAAATGAAAGGTGACCTCATGGAAGAGTACAAATTCACTTTAATTTGAAT
>NW_012149319.1:1421311-1421894 GCF_000956105.1 Propithecus coquereli
ATTGTCATTCCAAGTTTTTTTTTTTTTTATCATGTGTGATTGTAAGTAGGTCAATTCCATTGAGAAAGTTATGATTATTGAAATATTTTTGAAGAGTTCACTTTAAGATCACTAAGGTTATGTTAAAAAAAGTAAAAATAATTTGATGTAAAGGAAAAACTGCACTGCTTTCTAGTATGTTTGATGATCAAAAAGTTTTGATTATTGGTGTCCTGTCACAAAAGTGTGATACATATATGCACCTGTGTGTACAGTGGAGGCAAACAGATGATATATTCAAGAAATCTGCTTGTTATTATAAACAAAAATCATAAATTAATACTGAAATGTTTCACTTTTTAGCTAAAAGTAGTTTATATAGAAACATTCTAATACACCAAATGAAAACTAAAATATTTTTATATTTTTCTTGCTTAAACTAAGGTATATATCCATGGGCACAGTTTTCTCAACTTACTCATAAAATAAAGATTATATTAGTATCCTACTAATATCTTCATAGGTTCAAATAAAGCATTTAACAACGGTGCCTAACACAAAGTAAAGGGTCAGTAAAATGTTAAAAATTAGTATTTTTATTATT
>NW_012149320.1:0-320 GCF_000956105.1 Propithecus coquereli
GTCTTGCATCCATAGCTAAATGGGTTACAACACTTTCAGAACACATCAACACAGTAGAAGATAATCTGAGTTCGTATTTTCACATATTTCTTTTTACTTTTTATAATATGTAAACTAGAAAATTTAAAATTACTTAGTGTCTTACATTGTTTCTATTAGATAGCACTATTAAATAGTTCAGACTTTATGCTATAGGTGATCGGGAGTCATTAAAGATTTCCAAATGGGGCTGTAACAGAATTAAAGAAGTATTTTTTTAAAAATCAGCATACAGAATATGTTCCATTGAAATACTTACATAAGTACACAAATACAAATCT
>NW_012149320.1:1720-3065 GCF_000956105.1 Propithecus coquereli
CAGTGCATTGGAGGTGAGTAGGCAAGGCTGGGTCGGGGGAGAGACAGAGATAAAGTCAGAGAGGGAGGCAAGGACCAGATCATATAGTAAAATGTTTCTAAAATGAGGATCACAGCCCATGGATATGTCATGAAATCAATATTGTCAGTTGCAACCAGCATGTAAAAAAAAAAAAAAAAGCACAGAAAACAGAAAAAATCAGAGTACACTCCATGTAACACAGGTAAGGATCATGTACGGAAGTTTTGATTCCACGTATGTAGGCATGTACTGTGTGGCAATATAAAATACACTATGCATCATGAGGTGTGGCCAGCAACGTTTGAAATATCCTTAAACAGAACTTTTTCAGCATGGAAATGTCTTCAGGTATGAGATGGGACGTCTAAAGAGAATTTTGAGCAGAGGGCTGAAATAATCTGATTTATAGATCTGGCTCCTATGGGGAAGCCAAGTAGGAGGTTCAGGAAAGAGCAGGTGGGAGACCGCACCAAAATACCAGTAGGGGTGCGGTGGAGAGGGGAACTGCAAGTTGTCTGGTACCTTGGAAGGGGTGGCTGAAAGACTGGGCTGTGCCTGGACACTAGGTCTCCTCTCTCTCTCCATGCTGTCCCAGAACCTCTCCCTCTCCAAGTGCCTTCTTCAACAGGGCTGCTGAATTCCTTAAGAGGCAGCTCAGAGTTCCCCAAAGTGTAAAAGCAGCTGCTAGAGCATCACTTCCGCCACATTCTACCAATTGAGTGAGTCACAGGGCAGAGTCGCTGCAGTAGGGCCCTACACAAGGGCATCGATCCAGAGACCTGGTCCATCTTTGGAGACCAGCTACCACAAGTTCTTATTTTAAATTGGACAAGTTTATGTTTTATACTCCAAAGAAATGAAATTGAGAAGGCCTGTAATTTTACAGTATTTAAATTTAGCAAAACATCCAAAAGAATGATAAACAGACATCTTACTTGACAAGTTTTGTCTTATAAAAATATTTATTCTTGTGCCTTAGAATGGAGGCAACAATATATTAGCTGTGAATTATTTGTGGGAAAATATATACACATTTCAATGAAAAAAAAAAAGAAAATTGAGAATACCCTCCATTTACAGAATGTGCTGAGCTTACCAAGTACCAAGCACCTATAAAGAAAATATTTTCTCAATTAAAAATATGTTCCATGCATAAGAATCAATTGAAGCTGTCAAGAATTTTAAATTTAATAAACATAAAATGCAACTTTGACATGATATCAGAGATTGATACAGCTAAGAAGCTAATTAAAGTAATAATTCAACTTATGTTGTTTTATAATGCTGAGATAATTAATATGAATACTTTTTTGGCTTTAATGTA
>NW_012149320.1:14517-15483 GCF_000956105.1 Propithecus coquereli
AATTCCCAGAACTAAAGGACTATATGGTTCACAAATTGAAGGAGCCCATCAAGTGTGCAGACAATTTAAAAAGAGGGGCCTCACCAAAGCACTATGAAATTTCATAACTCTGAAGATAATGAGAAAATTTTCAAGCTTCCAGAAAGAAAAATAAGAGATCACATTACAAAATGGGGATAAGAATAGCATCAAATTTCTCAAGGTGAACAACGGCTAGAAGCTAGAACACAATGGGAGAACCCCTTTAAATTCCTAAGGAAACAGTTTCAAACACATAAAATTCTATACTCAGCCAAACTATCACTTAAATATGACTGAAGAGTAAAAGCATTTTCTGACATTAAAAGCCTTGATTTTTAGGAAGTTACTGATGGTTATACTCCACCAAAATCAGGAAGAAAACCAAGAAAGAAGATGACATGGAATCCAGGAAATAAGGGATCCAAAACAACAGTGTTAAAAAAAAAACCAAAATACCCTAAGATGATGGCAAAGGGAGAGCCCAGGATAGCACAGGTGCAGCAGACCTGGACAGCAGCTAGATTAGAAAAAGAGAGTGTAGAACCCTAGAAGTGATATCTTCAAAAAAATATATATAAAACTGATAAATTACCTGATCATTTGAATGTACCAAGAACAGTTTCACTAAATTAGAAATAACTACATAGATAACCAAGCAAATGAGATAATTCCATGGAAAGTAAAAATTATGCATATAGGAAATGAAATGCAATCATGGTATACCACGTGGCTTAAATATGAATTAGTATTTATGTAGTAATATTAATGAAAACACTGAAAATTTATCAAACTAAAAATTATATAACAATTCTATTACTATAATGAGAGGATGGGATAGGGGAGAAAGGAGATGGAGAGGGACAAAAATTATAAGAAAGCTACCTTTTATCTTCCATATCAGAAAGTCACTGGGTAAAAGTTAACACTGAAAAATAAAGAACAGTA
>NW_012149320.1:19393-20923 GCF_000956105.1 Propithecus coquereli
AAACGATGTATCATGTAGCTACTGTATGTATTATACATGCTTTATATTGTTTTCTCACTACCCTTCAATTAGCAAAAAAAATCAAGTGCTCTCCAGATCCCTGCTTACCCCAGTCTCACACTCTCCAGTAATGCCTTTATTGGTACTTATATATATATATTTAAATACACACTCTCACAGAAGGAGCTTGGAATGTAGGTGTACCTCTTTAACAGCAGGCATCTAACATGTGCTAAAATACTCTGACTATAAGCAGATCAGGCTTCAGCTGATATCGTCCCCCCAAACAAACAAACAAACAAACCCCCGCTACATTATGGAGCACAGCGATTGCCAACACTGTCTAGGAATATCTGTTCGAAACCAAATCAGAGTGGAAATCACCACCTGCTGGGCGCTGATTCAAAACGCTGCTCCCCACAGCACCTGATCTCCTTCTGCAATTTCTCCTCAGGAAGAAGTTCTTTTGTGGCACAGGTTTTGACAAGGCAGCTGGTTTTCCCATTGCTTTCAAATGCTCTGTGACAAGCCATCAAAACTTTAAAGCACCATCCCTCCTTTAAAAGAGAAGTCATTAGATGTGCACACTCAGAAGTCAGCCTGAGTTAGCTCTGCGATAACTCCGTGGCCTGGACGCTCGTCGTAAACATCTCCCTGATGGGGCACCGCAGGAACGCAGCTTCCCGCCGCCTGCTCCACTGACCCAGGTGAACCTGAAGCCCCGGTGCAGGGCACGTGACTAAGTTAGCTCGCTAAAGGAGCCGGCTCTGGTCTAATTTTCACAGAGAACCTTGCTCCTGTCTGCAGGGCAAGATTTAACAGCTACAGATCTAGAAGGCTGAGAAAAGTACTTAAGGTCAAGTGTACAAAAAACAAAGTGGACACAAGTCAAAACGGCAAGATTTCAGGGATAGCAAGAAGGTTCCCCACAACTAAATATTCCCTTTGGTTAAAAATTTTAAACTACACAAATAAAATGTCATTCTTTGGTACCAATTAAAATAACCTTTCCCAGGAAAAGCAGCTCTTTATACCATCAGTCTTTCACATTTTAGCGGGAACTGAATTTTCTATTCTTCTCCCAGACATCTTTTAATAGGGAAAAGGCACCCTCAAAGTATGCACCTCAGGAGTGGAGAAAGCATGCAGCAAGAGGCTGGTGCACCCAGAGGCAAATTTTACATTTTAAAGACTTGAATTTTAAAATAATCCCTTTTGTTTCTTGTTTTAAGATCTCTAAAGAGGAATAATGAGCAAGGAATTTAAAATTTGTTAATTAAAGTAACACAGTTTATCTGTAGATTTCATATCTCCTACATTTTGGTTTCCCAATGAAGACAGGTAATTAGAGATGTCGATCAAAGGGTTTATAAAGTTTCAGTCGGATGAGAAAAGTTTTTGAAATCTATTGCCCACCATGATTATTAATACTAATGTATTGTCTATTTCAAAATTGCTCAGAGAGTAGATTTCAAACATTCTCAACACAAAAACGATAAGTATGTGAGGTGACAGATATGTTAATTAGCT
>NW_012149320.1:22348-23659 GCF_000956105.1 Propithecus coquereli
AACAAACACTGATAAAAATAATTCCTTACATCATGAAAAGTACTGTTCTAAGGGACATGAGGGATACAGAGACCTGACAAACACAGATCCTATGCTCAAGCCTCCTATTAACAGGGTATGACTAAGACATACAAACACAAAACTGGAATCAGTAGGTACCAGGACATTAGTGGTAAAAAGTCCAGCAGAAGAGACCAAGTGAGCCTTCATGGAGGAGGTGAAATGATGACAGCAAGTATTTTAGGAAGATAATATAGGATCAATTGTAATTACTGGAATAATGGCTACCATTTATTGATCACTCATCAGGTTAAGGGTGATTTAACTACATTTCTCATTTAATATTCACACTAACTCTCCCAGATAGGCATTAGGTCCATTTTACAGATAAGGAAACTGAAGCTCAGAGATTAAATTACTTGCTCAAGGTCACACCATTCCTGTCAGGGTGAAAATAGAAACACAGATATCTATGATTCCAAAACCCAAGTTATTTCTAGAATACTGTACATATATTAATAATCTCTGGAGTGAAAAACATATTTACTCAATTCAATTATTTGACTTATAATTTTACCAAAATTTCACATTTCTATTTCCAGTCTTAAATATTCCTACCTCACTAACCTCATTCACCTACTTCCTGATAGCATTGTTTGGCTGTCCTCACTAACTCGGTTATTTCCTTCGACTAAAGGCAGAGAATACAATAATTTGATTAAGATTACATACTTTTCATGAAATGAAGGAACATTCTACAGGAACCAAATAATAAAAATAGCAAATCTGAGAACATAAATTTGACTTGTTCTATGTAAATAAATAACAAGAAAAAGTTTAAACAAATATGGATTTTCCTGGGGTAGATGAGAAAGCCCAGAGGTAAAGAAACCAGCTGTGAAGCCACCATTGTGATTTAGGTGTGTGATAAAGTGAGCCAAGCCTAGGAATAGAAGAAAAGAGGAAGAAGTGAATCCATAAGATCTTTTTATGGAAAAAACAGTAAGACTGTAATCAATACTCTGCCATGCAGAGGAACAAATGCAAAATAAAAGGCTCTGCTCACATAAAGGTATATTAAGGTAGGCCGGGCGCGGCGGCTCAGGCCTGTAATCCTAGCTCTCTGGGAGGCCAGGGCGGGCGGATTGTTTGAGCTGAGGAGTTCGAAATCAGCCTGAGCAAGAGCGAGACCCCATCTCTACTAAAAATAGAAAGAAATTAATTGGACAACTAAAAATACATAGAAAAAAGAAATTAGCCGGGCATGGTGGCGCATGCCTGTAGTCCCAGCTACTCGGGAGGCTGAGGCAG
>NW_012149321.1:0-363 GCF_000956105.1 Propithecus coquereli
ATAAGGCTTTAACAATAACAGTAAGTCATGCATCTTGCATGTCTTTCTCAACATAATACATATATCTCTTCACTGTATTGTTATGCATGTATGAAGAGATAGAATCTCAAGATCTGAAACAGTAGATTGTTTTGAATAAATGTGGACTTCATGGAATATCACTCTATGTTTTTTCTAATGAGAATATAGGAATCATTTATTAATAATTATTTATCAAGCACTTATAAAATATGTAAGTAGGCATACAGGAAATCACAAAAACAATAGTGCTTATGATTATAGATTTTGCTGTAATGGCTTTTAATTTATAGTTAGGGAGGCAATATATATGTATAAACATGACAGTTATTACATGGATGTATA
>NW_012149321.1:3472-3805 GCF_000956105.1 Propithecus coquereli
TACCTTTGATGAAAATCTGGATAAGTGGTAAAATTTAGAGGGAACACTTAAAAATCATTTCACAGTTTGATGTCAATGATATTAGAAGAGTAATGATACCACTCAAATCTGCTATTAAGTGAAATTTTACATTTATTGCAAATTATGTTTGCCTATGCATTTGGTGACCAGAGGATACATAGAAAGAAAGAAATTGGTTTATATAGTTAAACATGACAGTACATTCTTTTCTGATCAAATATGGAGCCTTCCAATGTGTTTATATTTCTTCTGGAAAAAATTTCTTTCGTGATAATTTAAGTTGCCCATGCAAACATCACTGCTAAACATAAA
>NW_012149321.1:4615-6534 GCF_000956105.1 Propithecus coquereli
AAGGTTGTAGCAGGCTATTTTCTTATTTTCATCTCAAAAAAAAACTCTCTCTGAAACTGGCATCTTCTTTAGGCAGAAAAGTGTTGACTTTGTGGCTCAATATTTCTGATGTTTGGAGACTTTAGCAATGGTTCTTAGGCTTTGGGAAATCAGCTTGAAAAACAAATTTCTAGACTGCTTGTGAAGAGATGCAGAATCAAATGTGGATAAATAAGAAAATTAAACTAGATCTAAATTATTAAAGGAAGATCTGGGCTATGTGAGCCTGCGAAAGACAAAAATTGGCTAGTTTACTGAAATTACATCTAAACAGAGAACATAATCCAAAAGTGTTAAAAAAAAAAAAAAAAGAGAAAGAAAGAAAAGCAATAGATCAAAGTGACAGACCTCTCCATTCTCCTAGATCAGAGAATTTCAGATGCATATGATATTTAACTTTCTGGTACTGAAATTGCGCACGCACATAATAGTGCCGCATTGTCCAATGCAAACTCAGATGTGTGTAAGTATAAAATACTAGATTTCAAAACGTAGTATAATTGAAAACATGTGATATATACCACTTCAGTAATTTTTATGTTGATTATACATTAATGTGATATTTTGAACATTAAAATTAATTTCACCTATTTGCATTTGCCTCTATGAATATGCCACTTAACAATTTAAAGTTACATACATGTCCCACAATATTATCACAGTCAGTCAACTGTGACCCTATGGTCTTTATGAATTACCTTTATTTTCTATGAAATTTGTGATCACTGAGTTGATAAGAAGCATGGCCAGGGCTCTCCAGCAATTACTATAACTTCTAATAATTCAAAAGGCTGAATTATAAAGAAAATTACATTATCCTTCTATAAATAATTCACACCTCTCTTTCCCTTAAGAGGGGCCCAGTTATTTTTTTTTTCAGTGATGAAGAAATATTTATTACTTAATTGTGTGATTGGGGTTGAGGGGGGTGAGACTCAAGAAGTGCTTATATTCTGATTCCTATAGAGTCTACATAGACATTTTCCTTCACATTTCATTTACTATTTGTTAAATCCATGGTACTGGTACTCAGATGATCTTTTTTTTTTATTTCTGAATATTATGGGGGTGAAAATGTTTAGGTTACATATATTGCCTGGTTAAGTTCTTTTGAGGATCTTCATTTCAACATTTTAATATTCGGATGAAATCATTTGATGCATTTGAGGCTCTCTGGATTCTTATGTATTTTGGGAACTAAGTTAATTTATAAATAATCTTGAGAATTGTCTAGACTTTAAACATTTAAAGCATCACTATAATTGTGTTCTTCTTTTTAAATAAATAATTATTTCCCTGAAAAGGAAGAAAATACTTTAAAACTCCCAAACTTCATCTTCAAATATTTATGGAAGAGATTTTATGAAGCAAACAATTTGGTTACTGTTTTAGGTTTTCTGAAAATGCTCTGTAATCACAATCTGTGTTTTACCTAAGCATTCTATAAATACTACTGCATTATATTAAATACGTTTTATGTGCTATATATCTAGAAATTATGAATACATGTTTTAAGTGGCCTAAAAACTCCTTTGTGTTGGTAATCTGTATTGTAATTGGACTAGGAAAGTAAAAGAAAATGTGAAAAAAATGCAAGAAACTTTGATAAAACAATCCTTTCTTCAGTACTGTATTTGGTTTTGAATCAGATAAAGAAAAATTAAGTGTGATTTTATAAATCCACTAATGTGTTTTTATATTTAGTTTTTGTCTCTACAAACTATTTGAAATGTAAAGAAATATAAAGCCACTAAAGTATATTTCTTGTGTTGATTTTCCTTTCTACAGGGTTTATATATTTTCTTCTTATGATTTAGTAACTATTAAAATATATTTCTTGATTGTGTAATTCTCTCCAAAAATTAATTTTACTAATTTAG
>NW_012149321.1:8131-9163 GCF_000956105.1 Propithecus coquereli
TCCTAAATGGACAATATTTATCTATTTTTTACTATTTTAGAGTTTGTTGTAACTATTCATGTATCTATTCTCAGAGTAATGTGAAACGTTATTATGTTGTGTTGGTAAATCCTCTGTGTTAATATAAAATCATATGACAAGAAAGAGGATAAAAATTTGAACTAATTCATTCATTATGCATAATCTCTTTTAATTCCCTAAGATTTTAAAGAAAACAAGAAAATAACAACACATGAGAAGTTTTCTTAAAGAAGTCACAAAAATACTGACTGTAAATGAAACTGTTGAGAAATTGGATCACATTAAGAATTTTTATTTATAAAAATGTACACAATTGGGAAAATGAAAAGGCAAGTAATAGAATGGTAGAAGATATTTGCAACAACATGTGGCTACCAAGTCCTTATATGCTGACATGTAAAGAATTTAAATAAAGTGCTGAGCAACATTATTCCTACCAACCAAAAACTGAAAGCAACTCTAAAATCTGTCATGTTGCTAGTTTCAGCAGCACATATACTAAAATTGGAATGATAAAAAGATTAGCATTTTAATTAAAAATAAAAAATCTATCATGCATAGAATATTTATAGAAATAGAAGTGTAGTCACAAGATGTAATACTATACAGAAATTAGAATGAAGTGATGTTGACGAAGCATTGACATTCTCAAATATTTTTACTTCCTGCTATCCAAGCCACGCGATTTTGCAGGTCTTTCCAATAAAGGGGAGTAACTTTACCTGAGCTACTGATGCTGAGCATAGTCATATGACTTGTTTTGGCCAACAGAATGCTAATGGACAGGAAGTGAGAAAAGCCCTCGTATGCGCTTACACAGTTGGGCTTGCCTTCTTGCATTTCTGTTACAGTCATGAGAATATGCAAGTTTCAAAAAAAAATCACATGGTTAAGACACCATTAACACATTTCAAAATTAGCTGTAACTAAATTATATACTGTGTAATAATAAGCACTGACATAATAAAACACGATGAAAAATAAAATCCAGAAGTTCTTTTAATTTTTAGG
>NW_012149321.1:21743-23074 GCF_000956105.1 Propithecus coquereli
TACTTTAAAATGTTTTGTGTTACTTAAGCATTTGAAAGAAATGATCAAACTTTTACAATGTCCGGTCTTAAGTATTCTATTTTTCTTGGACCTAAAACAGGCACCGGGTCATTTGTTTTTATTTATGTTCATTTTATCTTGACAAATACACAAATGTATTATACCCTAGGAAGTCATACATGAATTGCTTTATTTTAAAAGTAGTCTGCTTTTACTGTTAGAGATATATAGAAATCAGCATATTTTTATTTGTGTCTCATTAAGTTATGTTGTACCCAACATGCAGGGTACTGGTGCAGTGCAGTTTGAAAGGTGAACAGATGGAGTTTATTTTTAGCTCACATTAGCACACCCCATCGAACACTCATTTGCTTGATATACTGGCATAATATAACTTACAACTTTAAAGTGTAGCTTTGCCAGTCATATCAAATTCAAATAATAAAAGACAAATATGGAATATTTCATTATAACTCTGATGACCATCTAGTAGCTAAAGCTATTTATTGTAAACTAATAGTAAGAAAAATCATTTATATTAGGGAAATACATCCATCTCCCAGGAATGTAAAAGTAGCAAGAGCCTCTTCATTTAGAATTTTTTTCAGTCACAATTTATAAGGAAGTGGGAAATAATTAAGAGTACATAGATACCTATGAAGCAAAGTAAATTAATAAAATAATTTACTGTATTTCAAGATCAGAAAAGTATGTTTCACTTTTTTGAGGTATAATTTCTGATGCAGTATAAACACCCAGTTTAAAAATATTCAAAACGTTTAATACAAGTGACTACTATAGAATAAGATCAATTATCTTTATTTTTGACTACAAAATGTTGAGGCATTATTTTATATTTAATATTTGTCCTAAAATATAATATATACTCAGTTTCTCTACTTCAGTTTTCTAAGGAAATTAACTTTATTTCTCACTATGTAATTTAATTATTGGTTCTATTTCTCATTTGAGTATGGTGTAAGGGGGTTACAGTTAATTTTTAAATATCACTTTGATAGTTCTGACAACCTACTGTGTAACCCCTTACTCTAGTCCATGCACTCTCAATGCAGGTAATATTACGTCCAACCGAGTGAAAATGGATTCTTGGGGGGGCTGTAATATAATATGTTACTTTTTTTTTTTCAGAATATACAATGCATTATTATTTATTGTAGTCACCATTCTGTTCAATAGGTAAGTAAACCTTATTCCTCCTGTCTGAAAGTTTTTACCCTTTGATCAACGTCTTTCCTTTCCCCAACTACACCCCTCCCCTAGCCTCTGGTAACCACTATTATTTATTTATTTATTTATTTTCCTTTTTTTCT
>NW_012149322.1:0-1442 GCF_000956105.1 Propithecus coquereli
TTTTTATCTTTTCTTAAATATCACCACACTTCCTTTCCCTGAAGATTTTTATAGATATAATGGCCATCACATTCCAGGGTGTGAAAGTTGCTGTGCAGAAGTCTTGAGGTTAATTAGAAACTTTTCCCTTTGTAGATGACTTGATATTTTGCCCGGGCAAACGTCTTACTTATTTTTTGAGATACAGCAATTTACCATGTTATGTGTAGATCTTGTGTTACTTCCTTTTTATTATTGCTTATTATTGAGTGCATTTAATTCTGTAGGGAAAAAAAGATTTGTGAGGCAGGAATGATATCTGAGTTCAGGAAGTAGCCTGAGTTCACAGAGAAGACCCTTAACCATTGGCTTGTACGTGTTGTTTAAGCCTCACTTCCTGCCTATCAATAGTTTCCTGGCCCCACAATTTCCCAAGTTTCTGCAGCTATTCCTTCAACTATCTGAACAGTCCCAGTATTCTCCAAATGAAACTCCATTGTATTTACTTGTTTTATTTTCTTTCTACCTTAACTAAAATGAGCTGGGTTTCTCTTACTTGCAAATGAAAGAAAACTGATACAGTTGTCAAAGTAGACAACAACATAGACATTTGGAAGTGACAAAGTTAAAGGTTAAAACATCTTAGCCGCTCCTCCAGAACAGTGGAACAAAAGTTTCAGACCTGTGAATAGTGGCCTGCTTTCTTGTCTGTTTGCAGTACTATAAGTGCTTCTTGCATCGCTGAAGTGTTATATGGTACCTGGTACTCCTAGGGAATTAATTGCATAGGAAAGTTCCTGAGCCTCATTCAGTCTCAGTTGTCTAATATGTGCAATGAGTTAAGAAGTGTAGTAATACTCATCTCACAGTACAGACATAAGAATTAAAAGCAATGCATGTAGAATATCTGGTTCAATGCATGGCAAATTGTACAGAGAAAATAAACCATATTAATAGTAAAATGTTATTAGCAATATCATTAAGGAATGAATATATTAAATTTAAATGGCAGCTTCCTTAGTGAGCTAATTTCTTAAACTGCTTAAATTTATTAAATGATTAAAAGTCACACTATGAAGTCATCTAATGTGCTGATGGGTTGAAAAAGAAGCTTTGTGGGTGAAAAAGATATGAGATGGGAGTTTAGAATACTTAAAATTTGGCTCTTGATGGTCCCCACAGATGAATACTTCTACTAAGTTTTTTTGAGAAAATGTGTGTAGATGCCACAGTGCAAATGGATTCTAGGAAACAGAAGCTCTCTGGTATTGTACAAGTCATGTCTGTGGTATTTGGATAAAACCCAAGAGATGCAATGAGCCTGAAACAGGACCTGTTGGCAGGTGTCGGACTCTTCCCTAAGATATCCTCGCTCTGGATCTTTAGAGTAATGGTTAGCAAATGAAGTCTATGCAGAATTTTAAATTTCATTATGGAGTAATCACAAAAAAACACACATAAGT
>NW_012149322.1:3084-4315 GCF_000956105.1 Propithecus coquereli
TTCTTTTCTGGTATCTGGCATACAAATGCACACACACACACACACACACACACACACACATACGGCATTTTTATGTACTACTTATTAAAACAACATAAAACCTATAGCAGATATAGAAACATTTTTTAAATCTAATAGTGTTTTCCTGAATTGGGTTTATTATTAAATTAGAGAATATTGAGAACATTAGGCATTTAATTTTATTTAAGAAAGAGATGATATAAATTCAAAATTAAAAAAGTGTATAAAACATAAACACATACCTCAATATATAATAAAATTCTTAAACTGATACTTCCAAAAACATTGTAGGATGTAGTCCTAAAGTGTAACAAGAATGAGTTGAGATCACGTGTTTCACAGACACTTGAATAGAGCATAACTTATAATCAGACTTAAATATAATTTTTACATATGTAATATGATAGTTTGATTTACTCAGAGAGGATGTATGATAATGATAAAAATTATAATTTATATGGCACTTTAGAATTTATAAATCGTGATAATACACATCCCCTCATTAAATTTTTATACCAAGAGTGCATGTATTGATACTATTTTTATTTCATAACAAAGTGGATTGTTCAAAGTCTTACCAATGTTGGTATGAAGAAGGACACTAAAACCAAATCTTCTAACATGATGACCTTTTCAATAACTTAAAATTCTTCTAGAAACAATACTCATTTGGTTCCCTCTTACAAGAGTACATTTGAACACTGTCTTTGCTTCTCATGAAAACGAAAAGCAAGGTGGTATATTGGAAGGAAAAAAAATATCAATTTGAAGTCAGACAAAACTGGCTCCAAATCGTTTGCCACTTACTTGAATGACTTTGGCCAGGATACACAACTTAATCTCCATGACTCTAAGCTTTCTTATCTGTAAATAGGGATACAAAGTAAATGTCTTATAGAGATGCTGATTTAATTAGATAAGAGTCATAAAGCAGCTAGCATATTAAAAATTATTTAAAAATGTGAATTCTGTACCCATCCTTTGTATAAGTTTTTTTTGATATTGAGAAGTTTTAAATTAGAATCATGGTTTGATTCCTATATAATATATAGTTTCATTTTGTCTCAATTTCATTCTCATTAGATTTTCAAGTAAAACAAATAATAATCAAGGGGAAAAAGCCTTCGAAAATAGAAGGACATAGAAAAGAAATGTGTGAACACAGGAAATTGTTTTTTTGTTTTGTTTTGTTTTGTTTTTTAATTTTTTT
>NW_012149322.1:14899-15429 GCF_000956105.1 Propithecus coquereli
AATATATATAGCATTTTTAACCAAATACATTTTAAATGAATTGAAAAGGCAGAAGAAAAAGAATATTGAAAGGAAATACAGTAATGATTTCTAAAAATTTCGGAACCAGGAGGTATTCTTTATCACAATGGACTAAAATATGCAGGCCAGGTAATCCCTGATTCTGACTCCTCACCGCATTTTTAGCATCTTTCAGTTATATACCCCACTTCAATTTTAAAGATGAAAGGAAACAAAAATACGTGAACAGCAAAATGATTCTGAGTACTGGCCCTGAATCATAGCCCTACACTTCTAGCTGTGTAATCATGCTTGGGCAAAACAAGTATTCTTTACCTCACTTTCTCCATCTGTAAAATGGGGATAATGACAGCACCTACCACACAGGTTTGGTTTTGAAATAAAAGCATACTTAGCACAATGCATGAGAAATATTAAGTATTCAAGAAATGCTAGCTATTATAATTATTTTATTAACATGCCCACAAAAAAATAATATCTAAAAGAAAACATGTTGGATAAGAAAATAA
>NW_012149322.1:15479-18095 GCF_000956105.1 Propithecus coquereli
TTTATGGTTTTCTCTCAGCTATTTATTTGGGGACCCCATTACCTAGAATCCTTTTCTTTTTCTCTGTGACCTTTGAAATTCCTCAAGACCTTTAAAAAAGTCTTATTTTCTCCAAGTTAATATGTCTTCTCTGCATTCCTACAGAATAGAGTGGAAAAGTAGGAAGAACTCTGGTGGATACTATAGACAATGCTCTCATCTGATGGGGAAAAGATTCCAAGATGTATCCAGACTCCTTCTTATGAGTGATGATTTAAGAATACTTCCAAATCCTTTGAGGATCTTCCAGCACAATTTAATGCAACAGTATAATTACTATATTGTAAACTGTTAAAGGTCAAAAACATAGTACTTCTGTTGCTTTTGTTTAATCAGCTAATCGACCAATAAGTATAAAATGAAAATCTACTATTTACAAATACTATTCAGCTGTTACAACAGGAGAAATACACATATAACACTTACATGTTATTTAAAGACTAAAAGGATAACTAATGCAAGATGTGAAAAGAATTATAGGAGTGAAGGGGGAAGGTCACTGTGGACTAGAGAAAGCCTTTATAGAGGAGATGAATCTTAGACTGAATGTTGAATTGTATGTTGAAAATGGCCAGATGGTGAGAAAATAATAATATCAAAGACCTGGAGATGACAATTTATCAGGTCTGCTTTAAGTACCTTCTTATTTGACAGTTAATAAAACCAATAGAAATCAATGGGTTTGAAAATTAGTCATCAGTCGCCCATTGTGAAGTGCTCTCAATTCAGTTTCAGACACCCTGCTTTCATCTTGAAAATGAATATTATAATATGGCAAAGGAAATATTAAGATTCTTGAATACAGAAGTATGGCCAGAAGAAAATAGCGATTCTTGGAGGATTAAACATGTATGATTGCCTAGAATGAATTTTTACAGGAAGAGATTAGACATGGTGTGATTAATGAAAAATTTATGGTGATAATCCAGATGTGAGATGACAGAAAGGAGAGGAATTTTTTTTAAAAAAAAAGAACAGAAAAAAAAGTCAACAGTGTACATGTGAGGTATATGACCTTGCGTAGTATTACACATATAGCTTGTTTCCCAAACTTTCGTGATGCAGGAGTTAATAAATGAATTTCAGTCAAAAGGGCAATTCAAAGGAAATAGCATCAAGAGGGAGCTTCCTTGCATCACTTGATATTGAGCCTAATATTTACTGAAGAGTAAAGTAGACATTTGCCTGAAAGGGACATTATACTTCATCTTAGAAAAGGCTGGGTAATAGCTAATAAGGCTGGTATTTTGGCTTTGACTTTGGCTGGGGCACTAACTTTTTAAAATCAGAAATGGCATTTTTCCTGTGTTTCCTATAGAAGAAAGTAAGTAGGGAAGGTTAAGCATAAAAGAAGTAATGAAAGAAAATAAATGATGTGAAAAGGGAGAAATTCAAGAAAGATTAGAAGACACATGAAGGCAAACATAGCCAAAGTAGGCAGCAATTCCAAGAACTACCAAAAAGTTGTAAACAACGCATGCTGCAATTTCCATCCCAAGGACACCACTGTCCAGTGATAACAGTACTAAACGAGCTAATGAGGCCAACATCACTGCTCTTAGCCTGACAACTGACGGTGTCACCCGGGCTAAAGCTCTGATATCCTTTACAAACACAAAAACCAGTATTATTGCCAGAGTGGTTCCAGCCATTATTACAAATACGAGAACAGCTTGAAAATTCTTCCTTAATATTTTCCAAAGGTTGTAGAGAAGTAGCTCATTTACTTTTAAGACCCCTTGTACTCACAGAAGTTGAGCTACAGAGCCAAATTATAAAACCATCTTAATGATAAACCTTTTCTCCATATTTACCTATTGCTCTTGAGCCAAATTTATAGATTTTTACTATCTTTCTACTTAGGATAATTAATTACCTAAGATGTGTTCTATAAATCAATTTTTAATGGGCCCACTCTCTAATTTTCCAAATATCCATCAATGCAAATGGGAACAGAATATCGACTCATTCTACAAGCCTTACCCCTGACAATCGTGGGATATGGTAAAGTTGCATAGTCTAGAAGAGGTTAAGTTCAAATGCTTTGAAATCAGTCTAGATCTGTGCATGAATCCTGTTTCTGACACCTATTTATACAATCAGACACTTCACTTCCTATTTTCTAAGTCAATTAGTTGAAATAATATCAAACTCAGAGTCCCCGTGGGGATTAAATGACATACTGAAAATAATCCAATTTAGCTCACTACCAGAGATGGAATGTTTGCCCAATAAATGGTAGGCAGTCTATTTTCTATAGAGAAAATAAAGGAATCAAGTACTGAAGACTGAGGGGGAAAATGGTGGATGTCTTTTGCAAGTGGAAGACAAATCAGATGCAGTAAAGCTAAGAAAGTTGATGCAGAAGGGTGCAGAGTAAAAACTTCTTACTATTAAAACTAGAAGATGCACAGTACAGAGTTTAGAAATAGGTTTAAGGAAAAAATTTAAGAATTCTTAAATACGGTTTGATGTCATAATTTCTTTATTACTTTATTTGTATAAGCATATTTACAGAATATCAGACAATAACATTACACAATTCAGGACTGCTAGTTTTTCTATTTTTTTTTAGTG
>NW_012149322.1:28550-28916 GCF_000956105.1 Propithecus coquereli
ACATGCATCAAATATTATGCTAGGTATATAACCATGAAAAACAAAGTCTGTGTCTTTAATAATTTATGATTTGCTATAAGAAAACTAGCTAGACCTAGGCGCTATTTTTTCCTTAGATATGATTAGTGCAGTGGGGTTTGTTCTGCTAACTCCATCCACCTGGCCCTGGTTTGACAGTGATGAAAATAAGGCAAACTTTATAAATTGCATCTGTTGCCATCTCACCATTGTTTCTCAGAGTCGTCATTCATGCCCTTATACACATGCTTCGATTCAAGATATTGGTTGCTTTAAAGGAGGGGGAGTGTTAATAAACTTATATGTGCCTGGTATGTCAGAGAAAACTACATGGAGAGTTGCATTTGA
>NW_012149323.1:0-1680 GCF_000956105.1 Propithecus coquereli
GCTATATTATTACATAAAGTAGACCAGAGCAAGGAAAATAAGAGAGATGGAGAGAAAAATAAGGAAGTTTCAATCATGGAGGACATTATGTTAAGTAAAATAAACCAGGCACGGAAAGACAAACATCACATGTTTTCACTCATACGTAGGAGCTATAAAAATTGATCTCATGGAGGTAGACAGTGGAGTGTTGGTAACCTTCGAAGCTGGGGAGGTGGGGAGGGGGATGGAGAAAGGTTGGTTAATAGGTACAAAAAAAGTTATATAGAAGGAATAAGTTCTAGTTTGACAGCACAGTAGGATAACTGTAGTTAACAATAATTTACTGTTTATTTCAAAATTGCTAGAAGAAAAGTTTTGGAATGTTTCCAACATGAAGAAATGATAAATGTTTCAGGTGGTGGATATCCCAATTATCCTGATTTGATCATTACACATTGTATGTATGTGTCAAAATGTCACACGTACCCCATGAATATGAACAACTCTTGTATATAAATAAAATACAAAGGTTTAATCAACCAAGAATACATAGCAATCCTAAATGTGCACGCACCAAACAACAGAGATGCAAAATACGTGAAACAAAAACTGATACAACTGAAAGGAGAAATAAACAAATGCACAAATACAGTTGAAGAGACCAACACCCCTCTCTCAGCAATTGCTAGAACCACTTGAGAGAAAAATAGCAAGTGTGTGGAGGAACTCTACAACCCATCAAACAACAGGATCTAATCGGTGTTTATAGAACACTTTACCCAACAGCAGCAGAAAACACGCCATTTTTAAGTGCCTACAGAATACACACCAAGATAGATCTCAACAAACTTAAAATAATTGAAATCATAGAGTATGCTTTCTGATCATAATGGAATCAAACTAAAAAAAAACCCCTATTTTTCTCTGTTTCTTTCTTTCATCTTTTGTTTCTTTTTCTCTTTTTCACTTGTGCCACCCCCATTCTTACTTCCCACCACTCTGGCCTGCCCTCACTCTAAGTGTTGCAGTGAGGTGCAGTTCTTGGCACGTTTTTGGAGTAGGATGAGGCTTATGGCCCAGATCTTCAAAGAAAAGGGAGAAATGGACTTTCCATTCTCTTAATCCTCTCTCTTGGAACCCTCTCTCTGCTCTTGGAAAATTGCCATAATCCTGACCTTGCTCTGTTGTGACTGTCCCTGGAAACTTTCTATATAAAGAAAGAGGAAGGTGGTTAGATTCTGAGTCTGTGTCACTGAAGATGGATTTGCATCACATGTGCAGTTTAAACAGTTTTGTGACCAAAAAAAAAAAAAAAATTAAATGGAGCAGAAAAAATAGCTTTCCTCATGAGATCAAAAATTCAACAATACACTTCCAATGCAGAAGGCAGAAGTCAAGAATGACTGCATCTGCTGGGGATCCTCTCTCCCCTGTGGACCCGTCATTGCATAATCACGTGCTGTGTGCATATGACCCTTTCAGTGCTGCTGAGCCGTGAAACCCAGTCCTGCTCAAACATGGGGAATATTTCTCAGAACTGCACATTCCCAATCATGTGCTTCTCCTTGACAATCTGTGGGCCCTAATTTTTTGAAATCTATACGTAAGAAAGGAAGAATGGCTCCCTCCTTTTCACTATAAGGTGAGCTAATGGCCAACCACAGCGGGGGCTCAGTCTGTGACAGGCAGCAGCTGTTC
>NW_012149323.1:1730-2719 GCF_000956105.1 Propithecus coquereli
ATTAAAAAGTATAGAGAAGAACAGAATGAAAATTTCAGAACTAAAAATGACAATAGCTGAAATAAAAACTTGATGGATGGGGTTAACAGCAGGGTGGAGGAGGCAGAAGAAAGGAGCAATGAACTTGTAGATAGAACAATAGAAATTTTCCAATCTGAACAATAGAGAGAAAGTAGGCTGAAAAAATTAACAGAACCTTGGGAATACATGGGGTTTTAACAAAAGATCTAACATTCATGACATAGATCATCAGGAGAGGAGGAGAAAGGAAACAGGACTGAAAGAAGTATTCAAGGGAATAATGGTTGCAAATGTTCCAAATTTCACCAAACAATAAAATTAACTTACAGATTCAAGAAGCTGAGTGAATCCCATACAAGGAAATCTACATAAAGACACATCATAAACTTCTGAGGACTAAAGAAAAAGAAAAAATCTTGAAAGCAGCTGGAAAGAAATGATGCATTACATAAGGGAAGAATAATTCCAATGAAAGTGAATTTCTTATCAGAAACCACAGTGCCCAGAAAGAAATAGCACAACATTTTTCAACTACTGAAAACAAGAACTGCCAACTCAGAATTATATACCAGCAAAATATCTTTCATGAATTAAGGCATTCTTAGATGAAAGCAAACAAAGAGAATTTGTCATGAGCACACTCATCCTAAAAGGAAACGAGTTCTCTAAACAAAAAGGAAATGTTAAAAGAAACAATCTTAGAACTTCACAGAGGTAGAAAGGACATGAAAAGAGCAAATATATAGGCAAACCCAGCAGAATTTCCTTCTGTTCTTGAGTTTTCTAAGTTATGCTTGACAGTTGAAGCACAAATTATAGCATGATCTAATGTGGTTCTCAATGTGTACAGAGAAAATGTTGAAGACAATTATATTGTAAATTGAGGAGGATAAATGAATGTAAAAGAAGCTAAGGTTTTCATGTTCCCTTGAACTGGTAAAACATCAACACCAGTAGTTAATTTATAT
>NW_012149323.1:14564-15000 GCF_000956105.1 Propithecus coquereli
GTGTCTGAAATTTCCTGGTTTCAAAAGAAGGTTATTGTCAACTAAAAAAAAGAAAAAAGGTAAAACCAAAATCTCCATTGTGAAGTTATAATGAAGTGGGGCTTTGGATTCTCTATGAGTGTTTATATTTTGTCTTAGTGTTGGAGGGCCTCATTTCAACTCCCTGAGTTAATAGGATGGGATCTTAGCTTGTCTCCTGGACTCTGGTCTCCTGGTCCTTCAGTTCTCTCTCATTCGCATTTTCCCCTGCTGGTCCCTTGCACCGCGGGTCCTGTGGGCGCTGCCTCTGACACGTGGTGCACTGGCCCTGGGTGCTGGGGAAGCGTGGCCCAGCCCCGCTGCGGGTGGGCCGGGCACCAGGCAGGATGCTGATTTCTAGCTTTGCCCCCGTTGCCTTCCCAGGCAGGAGTAACCTCAAAGCCCTTGCTGTTCAGTC
>NW_012149323.1:16560-17226 GCF_000956105.1 Propithecus coquereli
AGGGATCTAACCCTGATTTAACTCTAAAAGGGGAAGGCTTTATTAAGTAGCTTAAACTGCAGAGAAAATTGTGATCCTAGTTTAAGCTAAAATATTGTGAAAAGCCCAGAAATAGCATCTGCTTCCAGCTTTGGTGATCTTGCTTTTCTCTGGGCAGTAACCTGGTAATTTCTACTTTGCAATAGAAGCTAGCCCTGGTTAGCCCTGTGGATTGTCAGGGCAGTAGGAAGTCATGGAGGTTTCTTCCTCTTACGTTTGTGCTATGTGGTAGGTTGATTTAATTGAAAACATTTTGGTGGTTTTGTGAAAGAGTATGATGCTTTAAAATTTTCAGCTGCTAAGTGGTTCCCCTGGACAGCCCGGGGCTTCAGTTGGGAAGAGCCAGGGCAGACATCTTGGCTGACGTGTGACATCACTTGTCGCCGGGATGAAAAAGCAGAAAGTCCAAGACAGGGGGTCAGATCTCCAAAGGGACAGCCACAGCTGAGCAATTGCCACTGGAGGTAGAACAGAGACTCTTAAAAAGGCCTGAGATCTGGAGAGCCAACAGCAGAGCAGCGCTCGTGAAGAGTTTAGAGACTTGACGTCCACAGCTGAGAAGAAACTTGCAAAAGAGCAATCCAAGGAAATTGAGAAATGAGGCAAAACGTCTCATATTCTTTTTTC
>NW_012149323.1:19261-19657 GCF_000956105.1 Propithecus coquereli
TCAAGTTTCTTCTCAGACCACAATGGGATAAAACTACAAATCAGTAACAAGAGGAACTTTGGAAACTGAACAAATAGATAGAAATTAAATAATACAGTTGTGAATGACCGGTGAGTTAATAAAGAAACTAAGAATGAAATTTTTAAAAAATCTTGAAACAAATGAAAGTGGAAACACAACATACAAAACCTATGGAATACAGTAAAAGCAGCACTAAGGGAATTTATAGCATTAAACACCTATATCAAAAAACTAAAAACATTTAAAATAAAAAATCTAATTATGCACCTTAACAAGCTAGAAAATCAACAACAAACTAAACCCAAAATTAGTAGAAGAAAAGAAATAATAAATACCTTGCAGAACTGAATAAAACAGAGACTTAAAAAATAATCA
>NW_012149324.1:0-323 GCF_000956105.1 Propithecus coquereli
CTTTTTCAATTATAAATTTTATGGAATCTAAATACAGACCAAGAATTTCCAATGAAAATTAGGATCCATGGTGAGATGTGCTGTAAGTGTAAAACATGCACTGTATTCATTTTACAAAAGAAATGTAAAATGTCTCAGTAATTTCATATTGACTACATTAGTCATTATTAACTTCACTGATGATTTTTTTCTTTTTTTGAGGCAGTCCCACTCTCTTGCCCGGGCTAGAGTTCTGTGGCATCAGCTTAGCTCACAGCAACCTCAAACTCTTGGGCTCAAGTAATCCTCCTGCCTCAGCCTCCCGGGTAGCTGGGACTACAGGC
>NW_012149324.1:5475-5833 GCF_000956105.1 Propithecus coquereli
GAGCCGTTACATTTCACACAGAAAATCTAATCATCTGCCAGTTTCAGCTTGTTCCTTTCTTTATTCCTTGCGGTTTCCATTTCTTTTTATTTCTTTACTGCACTTACCTGGACCCTCAGTTCAAGGTAAAATAGTATATAATTTGCATCCTTGACTTGTTCCTGATCACAGAGGAAAATATTTTACCATTTCACCATGAAATAGGATGTTTGCTGTAGCTGTTTGTAAATTTTTTTTTCTCCCTAATAAAACCTTTTTCTTTCTCGTCTTTTCAAGTGGGCTAAATTATTATTACCAGTTGGTATTGTTACCAAGTGATAGATTCATCACCGTTTTGTGTCTAAGGGGATGAGTCATA
>NW_012149324.1:6209-6576 GCF_000956105.1 Propithecus coquereli
GAGCCGTTACATTTCACACAGAAAATCTAATCATCTGCCAGTTTCAGCTTGTTCCTTTCTTTATTCCTTGCGGTTTCCATTTCTTTTTATTTCTTGACTGCACTTACCTGGACCCTCAGTTCAAGGTAAAATAGCATGTAATTTGCATCCTTGACTTGTTCCTGATCACAGAGGAAAATATTTTACCATTTCACCATGAAATAGGATGTTTGCTGTAACTGTTTGTAAATTTTTTTTTCTCCCTAATAAAACCTTTTCCCTTCTCGTCTTTTCAAGTGGGCTAAATTATTATTACCAGTGGGTATTGTTACCAAGTGATAGATTCATCACCGTTTTGTGTCTAAGGGGATGAGTCATATAATCTTTA
>NW_012149324.1:18573-20674 GCF_000956105.1 Propithecus coquereli
TATAACCCCTGCTCCCCGTTATGCACGGCCTCCTCTACTGTCAACATCCCCTGCTACAGTGGTGTATTTGTTGCAGTTGATAAACCTACATCAACACATCATCATCACCCAGAGTCCATAGTTTACATTTAGAGTTCACTCTTGGTGTTGTACATTCTATGGTTTGGGACAAATGTATAATGATATGTATCCACCACTGTAGTATTACAGAGTAGCGTCCCTGCCCTGAAAGTCCTCTGTGCTCCATTGATTCATCCCTCCCTCTGCCTAAACTCCACTGATCTTTTTACTGTTTCCATACTTGTTCCTTTTGTAGAATGTTGCATACAATATACAGCTTTTTCAGATTGGCTTCTTTCACTTAGTAATATGCATTTAAGTTTCCTTCACGTTCTTTTCATGACTTGAGAGCGCATTTCTTTTTAACTCTGAATAGTGTTCCACTGTCTGGATGTACTGTGGTTTATCCATTCACCTACGAAAAGGACATCTTGGTTGCTTCCAAGCTTTGGCAATTATGAATAAAGCTCTTATAAACATTCACATGTAGGTTTTTATGTGTACATAAGTTTTCAGTTCCTTTGGGTAAATACCCAGGAGCACAATTCAGTTGTTGGATTGTATGATAAGGGTATGTTCAATTTTATAAGAAACTGCCACAGTGTCTTCCAAAGTGGCTGTGCTATTTTGCATACCCACCCTCAATGAATGAGAGTTGCTGTTGCTGCTCATCCTTGCCAGTATTTGCTGTTGTCAATGTTCTTGAATTCGGCCGTTCTAATAGGTGAGTAGTGGTATCTTGTTGTTTTAATTTGCTTTTCCCTGGTGATACACGATGCGGAGCATTTGCCATCTGTATATCTTTGGTGAGGTGTCTGTTAAGGTCTTTGGCTCATTTTTTTGTTGAATTGTTTGTTTTCTTATTTGTGACGTTTAAGAGTTATTTGTATATTTTGGATAGCAGTCCTTTATCAGATATGTCCTGGGGGGAACATTTTCTCCGAGGCTATGGCTTGTCCTTTCATTCCCTTGATATTGTCTGTCACAGAGCAGAACAAAATTTTTAATTTTAATGAAATCCAGCTTATCAATTCCTTGTTTCACACCTTTGGTGTGGCATTTAAAAAGTCATTGCTGGCTGGGCATGGTGGCTCATGCCTGTAATCCCAGCACTTTGGGAGGCCAAGGCAGGAAGATTTCTTGGGCCTGGAAGTTCAAGACCAGCCTGGGCAACACAACAAGACCCCATCTCTACAAAAAATTAAAAAGTTAGCTGGGTGTAGTGGCACATGCCTGTAGTACCAGCTACTGAAAGGCTGAGGCAGGAGGATTGCTTGAGCCCAGGCATTCAAGGCTGCAGGGAGCTATGATTGTGCCACTGTACTCCAGCTCAGGCAACAGAGTGAGACCTCGTCTCTTAAAAAAAAAAAAAGTCATTGCTAAACCCAACATCATCTAGATTTTCTCCTGTTATCTTTTAGGAGTTTTCTGTTAATAGTTTTGCGTTTTACATTTAGATTTGTGGTCCATTTTGAGTTAGCTTTTATGAAGGGTGTAAGGTCTGTGTCCAGATTCTTTTTTGCATATGGATGTCCAGTTGTTCCAGTACCATTTGTGAAAAAGACTGTCTTTTTTCCACTGTATTGCCTTTGCTCCTTTGTCAAACATCAGTTGACTCTGTTGATGTGGCTCTGTTACTGAGCTCTCTATTCTGCTCCATTCATCTATTTGAACATGAATTCTGGGTGGACACTGTTTAACCTAGTGCACAGGCAGTCACTTTAGATTGGTTGCTGACAGAAAGTAGGGGCAATTCTATTATTGAGTATTTTGTGGGTGACATATTGCCTTTAGACAAAATTATGAAGTAGCCTTGTTATGTTTAATTTCATCGTGATCTCAGAGTAACTTTGTCCAAGGTTCTTATTCCGGAAGATTACTTATGTTCGATAGGAGAACAAAATGCCCTGGCTGTGATTATCAGATCAGCCTGTAATAATATTGAGGTTTAGGTGTGAACGTTAGCTTGGTTCTGTGTGTCAGAGGCTGCTTCCTTCTCCCCTCTTTTTTTTTTTTTTTTAATAAATTTGAGACATTTTTG
>NW_012149324.1:26531-27599 GCF_000956105.1 Propithecus coquereli
TACATAGAATTGCAGTATCTTTTTGTACATTGACTTTATAGCCAGTGACATTTCTAAATTCAATTATTTATTCAAATAGTTTGTGGATTATTTTGGATTTTCTATATGTATAATCCTGTCAATATCAATAAAAGACAGTTTTACCTAGTTTCTAAACTTTTATTTATTTTTCTTGTCTTATTCTTTTAGAGTAATGTATAAATCGAAATGATGAAAATGAACATCTTGCCTTGTTCTTGAACTTAGGGAAAAGTGCGCAATAGTTCCCCATTAAGTATAATGCTACCTGTAAATTTTTTATAGATAAGCTTTATCAAATTAAGGAAATTCTGTTTTATTTCCAGACTGTTAAGATTTTTAAAAAATCATGAATAGATATTGGATTTTATCTAGTGCCTATTTTTGCATGTATCAGTGTCCTGAAAACATCCTGTCTGTTAAGGTGGTGAATTATGCATTCCTTGATTTTTCAAGTGGTGAAACATCATCTATTACTGGAATAAACCACACTTGGATATGGTATGCCTTTTCATTTTGCTAGATTCAATATCCTACTTTTAAAAAGTTGTTTGTGTGTCTGTGTTAATGAGGGGTTTGTCCTGTGATTTCTTTTATCATAATATACTTGTCTGTATTTTGTATCAGGTTTATACTGTCTCATAAGAGGAGTTGGAAACTGTTCTGAAAGACTTTATAAAATTTGACCTATGTATTCCCCATATGTTTAGAATAATTCACCAGTGAATCTATCTTTGGGCTTTTTTTTCACAAGAAGCTTTTGTAAGATAGTTTCACTGGTGACTTATACTAAGTGTTTAAATATACAAAGAACTATTCAAATTTTCTATTTGTTCTTTTGTTAGTCTTGTTAAATTGTATCTATCTGTTCCATAACTTTTCAGATTTGGTGACATAAAGTTGTTCATAATATCCCGTATTTTCTTTTTAATGTCTGAAAGCTATAATGTTATCCTCTATTTTTCCCGATGTAATTTCTGTGTTCTCTTCCTTTTTCTTCTTCTTGTTATAGATTTAGATATTATATTAATTTTTTCAAAGAACCTACTT
>NW_012149325.1:0-1444 GCF_000956105.1 Propithecus coquereli
GTCAAATTTTAGGATGCAAAACATTATTATTAACTATAGTCATGGTGCTATACATTAAGTCTCCAAAATGTATTCATCATATAACTAAAAGTTTACACCCTTTGAACATCTGTTTTCCCCACCACGGGCCCTGGAAACCACATTTGTATTCTCTACTTCAAACTTTTTAGCTTCCCTATATAAGTAAGAGCATGCAGTATTTGTCCTTCTGTGCCTGGCTTATTTCAGTTAGCATAGTGTCCTCCGGGACCATCTATGTTGGTGAAATGGCTGAATAATATTTTTTGTGGCTAAATAATATTCTACTGTGTAAATATACCATATTTTCTTTATCCATTTAGAATTTTACAAACAGCTTGTTTTCATATCTTGTCAATTGTGAATAATATTGAAAAGAACATAGAGTTACAGATATTTCTTAATGATACTGAATTTTTTTTTTTTAGAGTCTCACTCTGTTGCCCGGACTAGAGTGCTGTGGCATCAGCCTAGCTCACAGCAACCTCAAACTCCTGCCTCAGGTAATACTCCTGCCTCAGCCTCCTGAGTAGCTGGGACTATAGGCACATACCACCACGTCTGGCTAATTTTTTCTATTTCTAGTTGCCCAGCTAATTTTTCCTATTTTCAGTAGAGATGGGGGTCTTCCTCTTGCTCAGGTTGTTCTCAAACTCCTGATCTCAAGCGACCCTTCTGCCTTGGCCTCCCAGAGTGCTAGGATTACAGGCATGAGCCATCACACCCAGTCAAAGATACTGATTTTATTTCCTTTGGTTATATACACAGAAGTGGGATTGCTGGATTGTATGGCAATTCTAGTTTTTCATTTTTAATAGAACCTCCCTACAGGTTTTCATAATGATTCCACCAATTTACAACTCACCAACAGTATACAAGATTTCTTTTTCTTCACATGCTTGTCAAAGTTTGCTATGTAGTCTTTCTGATATTAGCCAGGCTAACATGTATGAAGTGGTATTTTAACATGATTTTGATTTTTAAGTGCCTAATGATTAGTGATGCTGAGCATCTTTTCATATACCTACGACCATTTATATGTTTTTGTTGGGAAAAGATCTTTTCACTCTTTCTCCTATTTTTCAGTTGGGTTATTATCATTATTACTGTTTTTGTCTCTTATCAGATATATGGCTTGCAAACGTTTTCTCCCATCCTTTATGTTTTCTTATTTCATTGTCTTCTTTGCTGTACAAAAGCTTTTATAGTTTAGTGCAGTCCAACTTATTTGTGTTTACTTTTATTGTCATATGTTTGGTGCTGTATCCAAAATATTCATTGCCGAGGTCATTATCAAGGAGGTTTTTCATAGGTTTTCTTTTATGATTGTGAAGGATTCATGCTTTATCCAAGTCTTTACTTTGAATTAATTTTGGGGCATGGTATACAAAAAATGGTCTAATTTTATTTTTTTCTTGTGAGTATC
>NW_012149325.1:6861-8454 GCF_000956105.1 Propithecus coquereli
AAAGTCTTGGCAGGGCTCAAAAGTCCTATCCCAGGGCCCTGGGAAAAGCCACTGGAAGAGGGGCCAAAGAGATCTATGATAACTAAAAAGACTGCTCATGGGGGAGGGGCTGTCTGTAATTCACCAACTGGCTCTTGGAGTGAGCTCCGCCCCTGTCTCACTACCCCTGCCCTGAGAGGCTCCCTCCAGTGTCTGCTTGCAAACGGGCACATAAACATGCTGCACTCAGCCACAGCGGCACCACAGGCTGGGAACTTTATGCCAGGGGATCCACTCTAGTCTGACAGCACGACTTTCCTGTGGGGCTATTGGCATTTCACTAGATTTCTGTGGCTCAAACCCCCATTGTACTCTCACATCACTTCTTCCATGTGGGCTTCCTTGCCTACCAAGTTAATCTCTCCAATCTCTCCATTGTGCCCCTTAGGAATTCACTCAAGTCATGGGGACACAGGATCCAGCCTGTGTGTCTTCTTCACTGGCATGTGTCTGCACAGAGTACCAGCAGGCAGGGAACTCCCAGACTGGGCACCCCTGGGTCCACCGCAGGTCCCCAAAGGTAAAGATAAGGGCCCCACTCTCGGTAAAAATGCCAGTTTGGAGAACACTGCAGCTGAAGAAAGGTGGCTGCCTTCCCAGCTGCAGTGGGTGGGGGAGGGAAGAAAGGAGAGCCAGGAGTAGAGCCAGGACCCTGGCTCCTCCAGTCACCCTCCTTGGAAGGAAGCCTGCGTGAAATGTCCAAGCCCCAGAACCACTCCAGTTCTCCACACAATTCAGTGGTTGTGGCAGTGCCCGTGCTCATAAATGTGGAAAAGCTTGCATACAACTCAGTAGCCCACTGACTACCAAAAATTGTGGAAAGGAGAAACAGAATCTCCCTTATTTCTTCACTGAGCTCTGAGCCTCTTTGGGTTTGATTCTCACCAATTTCTTCTCCTGTTTTTCTTTTTCCTTTTTCCTGCTCTGCTTCACAATTTCCCCCTGTAAAGCCCCCAGCAGGCTCCGGCACCTCCTCCAAAGCACATATGAGCTGTGCCCATTCCTCCCTTTTCTTTATCTAAAAAGCTTTCTTCCTCTGGGGTCCTCCAGCAAGTGATGTCTCTTAGTTGGCCATCTTGCCCTCTCCCCCCATCCATTACTTATTTTTATATAATTTCGTGTTGTTTTCTAGCATCATTTTATTTCCAATGAAAGGGCTTCCTTAGGCACTTCTTGTGGGGCAGATCTAGTGCTGACAGACTTTTTCAGCATCTGATTATGTTGATAAATCTTTATTTTTTCGTCTTTTAGGAGGATAGTTTTGCTAGATACAGTATTTCTTCTGTGCAGTTTTTGTTCTTTAGGCACTGTGAGTGTAAAACCCAACTTTTTTCTGCAGGACAAAGTTTCTGTTGATGAATCCACTGGTTATCTCATAGAAGCATGTTTATAGATGACGCACATCACTCTTCTCTTGCAGCTTTTAAGATTCTCTTTTCTGTGACTTTCAAAGCTTTGCTTATAATCTGTCTTGTTATGGGTCTCTTTGTTTATCCTAGTTAAAGTATGTTGAGCTTCCTGATTTCTTAGTTCTTTTTCCTTACATTTTAGAAT
>NW_012149325.1:9556-10970 GCF_000956105.1 Propithecus coquereli
TTAGTTCTTTTTCCTTACATTTTAGAATTGCTCAGTCATTTCTATTTGTGTTCTTCAGTTCCACAGTTTGTTTTCTTTTGTACTTTTTGTTGCTGTTCTAATTTTCCTCTATTAATTTAGTTGTCTGTGTTTTCATTTCACTCATTGTGCACCATTCAGATGGTGCTTTTTAATTTTTTCAGGGAATTTATATATCTTTATTTCTTTATGGTTAATTTCTGATTATTTGTTTTGTTTCTTTTATTGGGCTACGATATCCTGATAATTTGTGTATGTTATAATCTTTAGTTGATATTTGGGTATTAGATAAAAAGTCATCTGTCACAATCTTTATAAAATGGCTTCATCCTCAGAGATTCTTATACGAATTGCTTGGCTAGAGATTCTTGGAATCTCCCATATCTATTCTCAGGATGTTTATTTTGTGGAATTGTATGTTTATTTTACAGTTAAAATGATTTTTCCATGTTTTTCTTAAGGCCCTGTAATCATTTGCTACATCTATTGTGTGCCAGTTGTAGTGAAGTCTCTCTGCTGCTGTAACAGTCATTTACCTTTGTTTTCAGCAAACCCAGTCCATCTTCCAAAGTATAACACAATTACATTCAGTATTCTGTGATATGGGAGACAGAAACTGGTCTTTGAAAAGGCCCCCAAAAGTCCAAATATAAATATGTGCCACAATTCTCTTTCTCCTTTTGCGGAGAATCCAGGAGTTGATTTTTTTAGACTTATATACACCATGCTATATTATTATTATGAAGGGCTATGGTAGGTAAATGTAACAAACTTTTCTTCCTCTCCTATGTGGCTTTTGGCATTTTGCTCTCTCAGGATGTTGCAAACATTTAACTGGTTTTAAAATTCACACAGAGGCAATTTGGTCAGTATATTTTTTTGTTAATATTATCTAGCTGTAAATGTATTAGGGCCTGTGGTACTTTATTATGCTATCTTGATAATGTACTTGCTGTATTTTTATATGTTAAATTTTTAATAGATGTTCATTTAAGTCTGGAAAAACAAACAAGTGGGATAATTTGTTATTTTGATTTCTTTCAGCTGTGTCTTCTCATTACACCCAAGACCGTTTGCCAGGGCAAAGCCTGAAAGATTCATTCAAAAAAGTGCTACTGAGAAATTATGAAGGCTCTGGCTCTAGCCTTCATAATTTAAGCTTAAGGAAAGACTGGGGAACTGTGGGTGAGAATAAAGAGCAGAAAGAATGTCATAATGGATTTAACCAATTTTCAATAGCTACCCATTGCAAAGTCTTCAAATGTAATAAATGTTTGAAAGTCTTCAGAAAATTATCAAAACGAAATACACATAAGATAAGACATACTGTAGAGAAAACTTTCAAATGTAAAGAATGTGGAAAAGCCATTAACAAATGTTCACACTTTACTGAACA
>NW_012149325.1:16910-17890 GCF_000956105.1 Propithecus coquereli
TGTTCACAGTGTGGCCAGAGATGGAACCATTAGCACCAACTGTGTCTTAAGTGTCTTCCATACCATCACCATCAGCACAGGGAACTCCATGAACCATAGGTTTAAAGTACATTGGCCACTGCCATTTTTTGGTATGAGGTCATGAACATACTGGTAAATATCAGAGTTTCTATACTTATGACCAAGAAATGGAATAGCAAAACGATCACAAAAACTACATTTTTTGATGGAGTTTACCTAAGCTTATGACAAAGGCACAGACTCAATATTTGGAATATTGCCAGTATTCCACAATTTTTCAACATTTATTTTTAAATTGGCAGGTACAATTTATGTATTTCTTATGTAAGACATGATGTTTTCAAGTATATATACATTATTAAATGCTTAATTCTAGTCAATTAACTAGCATTGTGCCTCACATAGTTATTTTTGTGGGGGAGAACACTGAGCATTTAGTTTTTTAGCATTTTTTAAATATACATTATGCATAATTAACTATAGTCACCATCCTGTACAGTAGCTCTCTTGAACTTATTTTTTTCTAACTGTAATTATGTATCTTTTGACAGTTATCTCCCCAAGCTCTCATCCTTCCTAAAAATTCCAGCCTCTGCTAATGCCATTCTACTCTCTATTTTAATGAGATCAACATGTTTAGATTACACATGTTAATGAAATCATGAGATGCTTGTATTTCTATGCCTGGCTTGTTTCAATTAACATGTTCTCCACGTTCATCCATTTTGTGGAAGATGACAGCATTTTCTTATGTCTAATTGACATTCCATTATATATGTATAAATATTACACACATGCACACATTTTCTTTATCCATTTATTTGATTATGGACACTTAGGTCGATTCCATACCTTGGCTATTATAAATCAGACTACAATAAATGTGAGAGTACAGTTGTTCCTTCAGCATACTAATCTTATATTTTTGGATGTACACTTCATTATGCAATTGCTATATG
>NW_012149325.1:30215-30521 GCF_000956105.1 Propithecus coquereli
GATATTCATTCATTTACCCAGGGAGCATTTATTATGTCAAATCATGTACATTACACTGTGCCAAGGGCAATAGAGGTTGAATAAAATTGAGTAAGGCACACCCACTCTTCAGGAAACACATTCTAGTAAGATGCTCTGCATTTCTGTATCATGTATAACCATTCTAGTGGGTGTTGATTATTTTATTATTGTGGTTTGATTTTCATTTCCTTACTGAATAATATGTTGAGCATTTTTACATGCAAATTTTTACATCTTAGGAAAAATGTCTATTTAAATACTTTGTCCATTTTTAATTGGTAAACT
>NW_012149326.1:0-467 GCF_000956105.1 Propithecus coquereli
AATAAAATCATAAAAACATTATCTCCATATATTATTTAATCTCATGGAATTAATTTTTTGTTGTGCTTGATCTTGATTAGCAGTTTTATAAATAATCAGATCTTTACTGGAGGTCTGGAAATTTTTATATATAGTCTAGTGATCTTAAAGTTATCAGGTTTGTACTCAAGAAAGAGTACTTATTAGTCTTTTCCATGAAAAGCAGTTTTGGACTAGAGTTGATCACAAATGCTTTTAGAGAAGAATTCAAAGTAATAATGTGGATGACAAATACTTACAACAGCTATGGTTAAAATTTGATGAAAATTCCCAATTGACAAGTAAATTTAGTGATTTCTATTATATGCAACATTTTAAGATAACAATCAGAATCATGAGTGACAGCCCCATATTAAAACCATCAGACTTTATACATTTCATATAATCTTTAGTATAGTTACATCAATAACATATCTATATAAATATAA
>NW_012149326.1:12027-12365 GCF_000956105.1 Propithecus coquereli
ACACTAAAAGGATTATTCATCATGATCAAGTGGGATTCATCCCAGGGATGCAAGTATGTTTCAATATATACAAATCAATCAATGTGATACAATCATATCAACAGAATGAAACACAAAAACTATATTATCATTTCAATTGATGTGGAAAAAAACATTTGGTAAAATTCAACATCCCTTCATGATAAAAACTCTAAAAAACCTGGGGATAGAAGGAGCTTTTATCTCAACATAATAGAAGACATATATGACAAACCCAATGCTAGTATCACACTGAATGAGGAAAATCTAAAAGCCTTTCCTCTAAGATCTGGAACAAGGCAAAGATGCTCACTTTCACT
>NW_012149326.1:12415-12839 GCF_000956105.1 Propithecus coquereli
CAAGAATAAATATTGTTAAAAATATCCATACTACCCAAAGCAATCTACATATTCAGTGGAATCCCCATCAAAATACCAATGGCATTCTTCACAAAAATAGAAAAAAAAATCCTAAAATTTATAGGGAACCAAAAAATGCCCAGAATAACCAAAGCAATCCTGAGCAAAAAGAACATCCCCATCAAAATACCAATGGCATTCTTCACAAAAATAGAAAAAAAAATCTTATAGTTTATATGGAACCATAAAAGACCATGAATAGTGAAAACCATCCTGAGCAAAAAGAACAAAACTTAGAGGAATCACATTACCTGACTTCAAATTATATCACAGAGCTGTAGTAACCAAAACAGCATGGTACTGGCATAAAAACAGACACATAGACCGATGAGACAGAATAAAGAACCCAGAAATAAATCCACAC
>NW_012149326.1:15054-15347 GCF_000956105.1 Propithecus coquereli
AGGAAAATCTAAAAGCCTTTCCTCTAAGATCTGGAACAAGGCAAAGATGCTCACTTTCACTGTCATTCAATATAACACTGGACATTCTAGTTAGAGCAATCTGACAAGAGAAAGAAAGAGCATCCAAATTGGAAAGGAATAAGTCAAATTATCTCTATTTTCAGAAGATATAATTTTATATCTAGAGAAACCTAGAGACTATAAAAAACTGACATCTGATAAACTCAGTAAAGTTGCAGCAGATAAAATCAACATATGAAAATCAGTAGCATTTCTATATGCCAACAGTAAAC
>NW_012149326.1:16197-17685 GCF_000956105.1 Propithecus coquereli
TGATAATTAAAAATAAAAAATTTTAAAAAGCCAACAACTGAGACACTAAATTCCTGAAAGAACACCACTGTAGATGTTCAAGTCATCAAAGATGACAGTGACCAGGTACTAAAATCTTTGGTGATTAAAGAGCATTAAAGAGGTAACTTCATATAAAAGGACTACTAGATGGTAAAATCGGATAGAATATAGTTCAGAAGAGGTGTACTTTCTCCGGAAGAAGCAGAAAAAACTTTCTCAATATAGAAATATGAAACAAGGATTCCTACCCCAAACCTAGACTCCACGGTAAATAAGGTTTGGTATCATCATCATCATCTTCATCATCATCAATATCATCATCAGTACCAGTGGTAGTGATGATGGTAGTACTGATACTGGCAACTGTTGTATTAATACCTCTGCATACACACTTCAATTTCCTCATCTGTTAAAGGAGTTCTCCAGTGTCCCTTTTAGGTCAAAATATAATATGTATTCACGAATCCAGGATTCAACCTAAAGTAGAAGCACATATACTTAGGAGAGAATTGGACACCCAGATAAGGCATCAGTACCCAGGAGAAAACAGCTCCTTTCTATATTCCTCTATCATGTCTCTACTTAGGATGGTGTCTGACAAGTAGTAGAAACTCAATAATACTTTTGGAAAATAGGACAAAATACAGAAAATCAGGAAGCAAGGAGGAAAGGTTGCAGGTTAGGCACTTAAGCATGCTCTTTCATTTTGTTATTTTGCCACAGCTCTAGGAACACATATCCTGGTTACATCAAGTAAGGATTGAGGTGGGGTCAGGGCACAAAACTTCCTTATCAAGCAACCAGGCAGAGTCTTCATATGGATAATGAAATGAAATTCCCTTGATCTTAGAAAGTCCAAAGTTCCATAGTGACTATGCTTATTTTCTTCTAGTTCCCTAGAGAAACAAGCTTTAATTGTGCTCCTGTTTTAGAGTGACAGCCAACTTTTCATTCAGCCATGGCCACTCTCAAAGTTTTACCTGCTTCAAATAAAGTTTTTTTAGGCATCTATTTTTATTTTTATTATTTTTTAATTTTTTTGTTTTTCTGAGACAGAGTCACTCTGTTGCCCTGGCTAGAGTGCCGTGGCGTCAGCCTAGCTCACAGCAACCTCAAACTCCTGGGCTCAAGCAATCCTACTGCCTCAGCCTCCCGAGTAGCTGGGACTACAGGCATGCGCCACCATGCCCGGCTAATTTTTTCTATATATTTTTAGTTGTCCGATTAATTTCTTTGTACTTTTAGTAGAGGTGGGGTCTCGTTCTTGCTCAGGCTGGTCTCCAACTCCTGAGCTCAAACAATCCGCCCGCCTTGGCCTTCCAGAGAGCCAGGATTACAGGCATGAGCCACCGCGCCCGGCCTCCTTTCGCCAATCTTGATGCTTGGCAACACAATGGGAATACAATAAAGAAGACAGACACACTCTCATATTCTAGAGGACTGGAATGACATTAATCCAATAATCAC
>NW_012149327.1:0-513 GCF_000956105.1 Propithecus coquereli
CAAATGCTTTTTCTGCATCTATTGAAAGGATCATATAGTCTTTGTTTTTACTTCTATTTATGTGGTGAGTTACAAAAAAACAAATTGGCAGGCATCAATTTACCAGACTTCAAGCTATACTACAAGGCTATAGTAGCTAAAACGTCATGGTACTGACACAAGAACAGAAACATAGATCAGTGGAACAGAATTGAGAACCCAGATATAAAACCATCCTCATATAGCTACATAATCTTTGATAAAGCAGACAAAAACATATACTGGGGAAAAGAATCCTTATTCAATAAACGGTGCTGGGAAAATTGGATAGTCACACGTAGAAGAATGAAACAGGATCCGCACCTCTCACCTCTCACAAAAATCAATTCATTGTGGATAACAGACTTAAACCTAAGGCATGAAACTATAACAATTCTAGAAGAAGATGTTGGAAAAACTCTTATAGACATTGGCGCAGGCAAAGAATTTATGAAGAAGACCCCAAAGGCAATCACAGCAACAACAAAAATAAAT
>NW_012149327.1:3053-4162 GCF_000956105.1 Propithecus coquereli
CATTTAATTTTATTATGTTCATTACTAAAATGTCATTGAAATTTTCAGCTGAACCAACCTGTCTGAAAGGCATGTACTACTAGAAATTTGTTCAAAATAGACTGTTTCTTTCCCTTTTTAAATGGAAGGCAAAGGATTAATTATAGTTGCCAGTCGTATGTTTGTTAATTTTAGAATTGAAGGATATATGTATATGGTAAACTCTGTTTGAGTAGTAAGAGAATCACATATTCATAAGGTTAAAATAGTCAAGTTGCCAGATATCTATGCTACTAATTCTAGTCTTTACTATTAAGGGTGTCTGATATTATTTGTGTTAGATGTTAGATATTAAATCCAGAGGAAATTTATAAATTATGGGCTTGATATACTTTTACTGAGCAATCAAATATAAGAAAGCTGAGCTTTACCTACATAACAAGGATAGGATAAAAACAAGCAAATACTCTGAATTACCTGGGTGGCTCTTGTCTACAGCGTATGACAGACATTATCATAGTAGATAAGTGTGGATAAGCTCTGGAATGGCATCCCCTGTTCAAATCTCTGCTCTCTCACCAGCTATCTCAGATTTTTGGTTAATTTTTCAACTTCTTTAAGCCTGTTTTTGCTCCTCAGTAAAATGGGGGTGAAAATTATACTTATTTCAGAAAGTTCTTATGACAATATTCATGTAAGGTATTTAGCACGTTGCCTAGCACAACCTAAGTACTCAGAAAATGCAGTTTTGTTTCCTTTGTAGGCTGAATCAGAATTACTTTATAGCATAACTTTCTGCATTGGAATTTATTCAGAGTTCATGGATAAGTTTTATAATTAAGTTGTCACTCACCCAAGCAGACACATGAGGATAGTTCTCTAGGGTGTTTTTGTTTCTCGAAGGTTATCTAGCTAGAAATTTTCGAGAGATGTTTAGTTCAGCTGGTAACATTTACCCCACACATTATTTTTCCCAAGACTTGGTTAACATTTCTACATTAAAATGATGTAGACTTGAACTCCTCAATCCATCTCTGGCTCAAAAAGATCCAATGCTCTTTTCTAGGAATAATGTTAAAATATTAACCTATTTTTATAGGTGCAAGCATACTTCTGTCTCTTTTGACAGT
>NW_012149327.1:15237-16013 GCF_000956105.1 Propithecus coquereli
TTTCCACATGACCTGTGATATTATAAGAGAACAAATATAGAAACAGATTTAAGAATCCAGTTATCTTCCATAGGGCAAATACTAGAGATTGCCAAAAACAAAACAGTGTAATTCTACTCACTTATATTTTTGTTGTGCAATACAGTTATTTTTAAACTAAAAAAATCATGTTATTCATGTTAACGTGTAATAAGTTTATTTTTAAGGGTTTAAATGAATTAATAAATACTGATATCATCTGGATGTGTACTCAAAATTCGTATGTTGAAACTTAATTACCAATGTTATAGTAATAGGAGGCAGGCCCTTTAAGAATTGATTAAATTATGAGAGCAAACCCTCATGGATGGGATTAGGGTCTTTATAAGAGGGCTTGAGCTAGTGGGCTCATACTTCTTCCAACTTTTCTACCACATGAGGTTATAGTTTTTATCTTCTTGAATGCTGGAAAACACAGCATTCAAGGCATCTTATTTTTTGTACAGACAGAGTCTCAATGTGTTGCTCAGGCTGGTCTTGAACTCCTCGCCTCGAGGGATCCTCCTTCTTCAACCTCCCAAAGTGCTAAGATCACAGGCATGAGCCACTGTGCCTGGCCAAGGCATCATCTAGAAGCAGAGACCAAGTCTTCACCAGATTTCAAACCTGCTGGTACCTTGATCTTGAACTTCCCAGACTCCGGAACTATATATGAGAAATAAATTTAGATCATTTATAAATTAATCTGTGGTATTTTATTATAGCAGCACAAACAGACTAAGAAAAATATAATTGAC
>NW_012149327.1:17539-17867 GCF_000956105.1 Propithecus coquereli
CAAAAATTCTTTGGTATTCTCAATAACTTTTAAGAGTATAAAGATTTCTTGAGAGTGACACATTTGAGAATCACTGGTCTGGAATTTTACTCTTGGCCTGCCCACTACCTAACTCGCCAACCTTATCTTTCTCCATACCATCCTTCTCTCTCTAAACCCTAACTTCTTGCAGTCCCTGGTTGCCCCATTCCCCTTGTTTCAGGAAAATCTTGGGACAGTATAGAAAAACCATTCCCCAAACTGAGAGGGAGCCAAGACACCAAAGAGTGACTCAGACAAGTCCGGTTAGATGAGTTTATTAGAGGTTACTAGGGTGCTTGCTCCTGGC
>NW_012149327.1:20677-21107 GCF_000956105.1 Propithecus coquereli
ATGCCTCTAATCCCTGTATTGTTCAAGGGTTAACTGCACTTTAAAAAATTCTCAGGTTTAATTTATGCAATAGTAAGTATTGATAGATATAATGCACATAAGCAAAAATTCTTTGGTATTCTCAATAACTTTTAAGAGTATAAAGATTTCTTGAGAGTGACACATTTGAGAATCACTGGCCTGGAATTTTACTCTTGGCCTGCCCACTACTTACCTTGCCAACCTTATCTTTCTCCATACCATCCTTCTCTCTCTAAACCCTAACTTCTTGCAGTCCCTGGTTGCCCCATTCCCCTTGTTTCAGGAAAATGTTGGGACAGTATAGAAAAACCATCCCCCAAACTGAGAGGGAGCCAAGACACCAAAGAGTGACTCAGACAAGTCCGGTTAGATGAGTTTATTAGAGGTTACTAGGGTGCTTGCTCCTGGC
>NW_012149328.1:0-451 GCF_000956105.1 Propithecus coquereli
AGGATAAAGGAAGCTGAAAAGTCATGTGTCAGCACATCATAGTTAAGCTGCTGAAGACCAACATAAAACACAAAACAAAACAAAACAAAAAAAACCTTGAAAGCAGCAAAAGAAAGATGAAAATTACATAAAAGTCATTGATAATTTGATTAAGAAGTGACTTCTCATCAGAAATTATGGAACTTGAAAGAGACTGGAACAACATTTTTTTATGTGCTGAGAAAGGCCTATAATCCAATAACATTTTTCTGGAAATAGAAGACCGGGATGTAAATATCAAAAGAGTCCACTTATTACCAGAAAATTTAACAAAATGGTCAACTGTGAGCCACATTCTAGAAAAATAATTAAAGTTGAATGATAAAATGCCTCAGGGCTTCTAGGGAAAATATCAAATAACTTACAAGGGTAAAAGAATTGGATTATTATGAGATGTTTCAAAAACAACATA
>NW_012149328.1:501-1799 GCF_000956105.1 Propithecus coquereli
AGAGTGAGCTTTGATTATGACTTTCTGATGATGGACTCCCAGGGACTGAGATCAGGGATAGCCTACTAAGCATCTATTTGACATAAACAATATGCAAATGACAAAAAAACTTGAGGACTCATTAAGAATTACAGTTCCTTATCAAATTCACAGATACGAGTCAGTTAACAGACCCAAAACCCTAACAAATTGCATGTCTAGGAACATGCATGTAATACGACTTTCCGTTCAGTCTTTGTCAGAGGGACTTGCAGCCATTTAAAAAAGGGTAATGCTTAGAGGTGTAGAAGTTATTTAATGTAGCCTTAGAGAGACCTAGAAAGAAACTTCAGTCAGATTTGGAGCCTACAGGGTCAAGTGACAAATAAAACTTTGAACTGAGTCTGCCTCACAGTAGTAACTCATCCTGCAGTTATTTCCCTAGTTGCTGAATGTGAATATATAAATCTGCAGCAAAAATGAAGGTTCTCACACTCATTTGCTAATCCACAGAGTAAGTACTATGTTTGTAACAAAAGCTCTCATTTCTTATAAATGTAGCAAATATAAAATTCTGAGTAGTGGAAGCAATGGAGGGCATATATACCCACCACTCCTAACTTCTCAAATAAGCAGAAAGCTACATAAAACTTATACCCAAAGCATAACTAGAAAACAGAGACTATCCAAACTTCAAATTATTAATACTTGTAAGTAGAAAAATAAATATCAAAACCTGGCAAACTATCTCCCACCATTCTTAACATAAGCTTTCGGGTAACACAAGGGCAGTTGTGGAAAAACTGCAAAAAAAAAAAAAAAACCATACAGAATTTGTGGCAAGCCTGAAATTGATCAAAAAACAATACCAAAAAAGAATGTGTACGCAGAAGCAAAAACACTGAAACAGGGTACTCTTTCGGAGCATAGTCTACAGGGGAAACATTAAAAATGCATTCAGCACCTAAGAAGTCAGTCTTGGAAAAGTAATGTTTCAAGGCAAAAAGAGATTTAGAAGGAATGAAGTGGTGCCTTTTGGAAACTGAGTAGAAAAGGAAACTAGAAACAAGAGGAAAAATTTGGTATCCCGTAAAATTAATAAATAAAAATAAAGAGGGACAAAAACTCCTTTGCACACTTTTTCTCTCATTTTTAAGCTCTCATCCCAAATCAGAAAAGAAAAACATTCTCTGCTACACTGACTGAAGTTATGCTTTTGTACCTGGAACCTCATAAACTACACTAAACTGCCTGCTCTGTCCACACAATGCAGATGTAAAAATAGTACCTATCTCTCTATCTTTCTATCTAAGTACTTT
>NW_012149328.1:4156-5154 GCF_000956105.1 Propithecus coquereli
AGATTTGGTATTTTTTTCCCTGTTAATAAAAATTAGCTCCCAGAGACAGCAGTCTGAATGACTACCTTTCCTTGGGGTTATGTAAATCACCTAGCATTTTCCTAGGTAAACATCTTAAGCAGCAGAAATGATACTTCAATTCCATGGGAATATGGAATGGGTATTGGAGGATGGAAATTTTTACAACAAATAGTGGTCTTATGATAACCGGAGACATGAGGACTGTAGCATAAATCAATATTTCTTTCTTTACTGTGTCAGGTATATATTTACATGTTTTAACTAATTTCCTTTTTATTCCCACTCCTTCTCCCTTTTCTATTAATGCAGGATGCATTGAATAATGTTACTATTTTGTTTATAGTGCATGATATCAACATGGAATTGATTGTGAAGTGGAAGAGAATGTTGGACTTTGAGCAGGATGCAAGAGGCCATGAAGCTTTATAATCCTCTTCTTGGAAAGGTGAGTATATTTTCAATTGTATGAGTGATAGCTGAATGTTAGTGGGAGATTTTCTCTTTTGAAAGTATAAGAATGGGAAGCAGGATGTGTAGGATTATTCTGTGTCCAAAGGTAGACTTCAGGGCCATTTGCCATTCCTCTGCCCAGCATCTAAACTTCAAATCATAGCATAACGATATAAAAAATAAAAATCTTATTTCACAGACCTAGAAAAAATAATCCTAAGCTTTATTTGGAACCAAAAAGAGAACCTGAACAGCTAAAGTATTCTCAACCAAAAGGAACGAATCTGGAGGCATCACATTACCTGACTTCAAATTATACCACAAGGCTATAGTAACCGAAACAACATAGTATTGGTGTAGAAGTAGAGACATAGACCAATGGAATCAAATAGAAAACCCAGAAATAAAACCATGTATCTCTGACCAACTGATCTTTGACAAAGTGGCAAAAACATACACTGGGGAAAGGAAGCCCTATTCAATAAATAGTGCTGGGAAAATTGGATAGCCATGTGCAGGAGAATGAA
>NW_012149328.1:16819-17132 GCF_000956105.1 Propithecus coquereli
TTAAAGAAAAAGACAAAAGCTTAGAACCAAATGATTGTAATTAAACAAGTAAATTAATTAAATCTCCCAATTAAAAGTCAAAGTCTGTCAGATCAAAGTATAGCAATTAAGTGCTGGTTACAAGAGAAGAATTTATAAGGGGATTGAAAAGTTAAATGTGAAAAATGAGGAAAGCTATACCAGGAATGCCTAAAACAAAAGAAAGTATAGCACCACTATATTAATATTAAGAACTCAACAAATATAATAAAGATCAATAGGAAAATTTCATTGAACTAATTTTAAAAGGGCCCTCATGAAGTTAAATGATTAA
>NW_012149328.1:18186-18696 GCF_000956105.1 Propithecus coquereli
CCAAAGGCTAAAAGTTGGAATCTAAAAATAAGTGATATTCATTTTAAGGAAGAAGAATGTGGGTTAAGAAAAACTCTTGAAAACTTTGTCTCAGGACACAGCCTGGTTCCATGCTGTACGACAAATATAATATTCTTGATCCAAAACTTCAAATAGATTAATAGAAGAAGGAGAGTAAAAGTGTACTAAACTATTCATCACATACAAAGAAGACCAAAAATGAACATTTTATTTTGGACTTTGATGTTTAAAAATATGTAATTTAAGGAGAACTCCTGAAAAACTTACAGGGAGCTATTAGAATTATCACTGGCATATATACCTTCAAAAACACTGATAAATTTAAGCAAAATAACCAACAACAAGACAACAAAAAAAGTTTTACAAGATAATAAAAAAGGATATCAATGAAAACTTAAAGAAAAAGACAAAAGCTTAGAACCAAATGATTGTAATTAAACAAGTAAATTAATTAAATCTCCCAATTAAAAGTCAAAGTCTGTCAGATCA
>NW_012149329.1:0-495 GCF_000956105.1 Propithecus coquereli
CTACTCGGGAGGCTGAAGCAGGAGGATCACTCGAGCCCAGGTGTTGGAGGTTGCTGTGAGCAAGGCTGACACCACTGTTCTCTAGCCTGGGCTACAAAGTGAGACTCTGTCTCGAAGAAAAAGAAGAAAAAAACTACATGGATTGAAGGCGTGTTTGTGTGTGATTTAGAACCTTATTTGAATTCATAAGAAGCCTTAGTTGTGAGCTGTGTGCCAGGCCTGAGGTTAAAATGGTAAACAACACAAATCTGGGTCTACATCCTCAAATATCTGCATTTTCCTGGGAGAGACAGACATTGACCCAGTAATCATGCAAATCATTAGAAACCCAGACTCAAATGCTAGAATGGAGGCGTACAAGGAGGTACGAAAGTCAGGAACTGCTGTAGCTGGATTAGATTTCAGATCTGTCTCATCTGAAGTCATGTGATGAAGCTCATATAGGTTTTTTTTTTTTTTTTGAGACAGAGTCTCACTGTGTTGCCCCGGCTAGAG
>NW_012149329.1:2808-3857 GCF_000956105.1 Propithecus coquereli
GGGTCAGTCACTGCAGGGCTTTGTCAGCCATGGTGAGGAAATCGGACTCTATCGTGAACGCAGTGGCAGGGTGTGGGGGTTTTTAAGTAGGGAATGAAAAGGCTCACTTTGGTTCCCAGGGTCTGGGAGCTGAGGCAGAGAAGTGGGAGCTGAGGGACAGGAACCATCTGGTTTATCCCCCCCTTCAAGCATCTTTTTGGTTTGTTTTTGTTTTTTATTTTATTTTTTTTTGCAACTTCCCTCCTCTTCCTCCTGTGGGCATCTGCTTTGACCATTGCAATTAAATCAACTTAATTGTTAAGTGGCAATAATGCCAAGGCCTTTCACCTACATGATTTATTTTTTTTGCAGGTGAAAACTTGAGGGTGAGAGAGGGCACTTGGTTTATCCATTTGTCACTCACTGTATTAATTAATTTATTTTTTGGGGGGACAGAGTCTCGCTCTGTTGCCCAGGCTAGAGTGCTGCGGCGTCAGCCTCGCTCACAGCAACCTCCGACTCCTGGGCTCAAGCGATCCTCCTGCCTCAGCCTCCCGAGTAGCTGGGACTACAGGCATGCGCCACCGTGCCCGGCTAATTTTTTCTATATATTTTTAGTTGTTTGGCCAATTTCTTTCTATTTTTGGTAGAGACGGGGTCTCGCTCTTGCTCAGGCTGGTCTCGAACTCCTGACCTCAAACGATCCTCCCGCCTCGGCCTCCCAGGGCACGTCTCAATGAATGATGCTTTGTAATTACGGGGATGATTCGAGTTGCTGTCTATGGTATAAATCGTGTCCGTAAAAGTCATCAGACATTTCTGGTGTGAAATGTGTCAAATGATGTTAAAGCTAAAAGACTAGGTAGTTGTTCCTGGTTACTGATTTTTTTACAGCACATTCGTGAATTATTGTATTTTCAAGACCATAAGACAAATGTGTGCCTGTTGTTTTCCTTCCGTAGACAGCCCTGGCGCTGGCCATTGCTCAGGAGCTGGGCAGTAAGGTCCCCTTCTGCCCCATGGTGGGCAGCGAAGTTTACTCAACAGAGATCAAGAAGACGGAGGTGCTG
>NW_012149329.1:6467-6922 GCF_000956105.1 Propithecus coquereli
AGTAAGGGAAACAGAGTTCGAAGCAGATAGGAAACAGACAGAAGTCTTTGGCTCAAGGATGCGTCTGGCCAGTAGACATGGGCTCTTGGTTTCACGCAGCATTTTTTTTTTCTTTTTAATAAATTTGGAATTAGTTACCAGTATTTAGAAATCGGGAGATGTCATAAAGCACTTATTTCTGGCCTCCTGTGGCAGCTGTCTTTCCCACACGGCCACAGCAGGCCGAGCTGAGCAGGTCCCCCGACCCCAGCTCCACGTAGCATCGGAGTTGGTGACTCTTGCTCCAAACCAGGGAGATTATGAGTTGCGTCCGGAGGCTAAGTTTTGTGTTACTTTGAATATCTTTCAAACTGCAAAGTTTATCTTACTGGAAATATTTTTTACCCTTAAACACTGGATTTTTTGCGTGCCTATTTGAATTACGATTTTAAAGATTATTTTATTGCTGTTTTTTA
>NW_012149329.1:9952-10262 GCF_000956105.1 Propithecus coquereli
ACCTCCCACGGAAGGATTTTGTTTGATTCTTACAGGTCTCGGGGAACCTCTCAAAGTCCCACTGTGCCTAGAAGTTCCTCGGGCTTTGCAGGGGGGGCGCGTTCGGGTCTCCGCACCTCGGGACCCCACACGCAGAGTCGCCGGGAGGGACGGGGGGGGGGGTGCAGGGGGCTGAGGCTTTTGCAGCCGCGGGAAAGCGCGGCGCCGACTCTAGGTCTCCTCTCGCGCAGGGCGGACAAGACATCCTGTCCATGATGGGCCAGTTAATGAAGCCGAAGAAGACCGAAATCACAGGTAAGAGGACAGCAAG
>NW_012149330.1:0-751 GCF_000956105.1 Propithecus coquereli
TGCCTGGATTTTAAAATCCAAAATTTCATGTCAGTAATAATGGGTATCCTGGCTTATTTTTCTCCCTAACCTAAAGTATTCTTTATTTAAGAATGTGCATTAATTGTAAATAATTACCTCACACACTAGAGAATGATTTTAGATACATTTGAAATTCCTGAGGCCAGACTGAAATAATCAAAACATAAGACCAAATGTCAAATGGCCCTAAGAGCCAATCCCTAATGATTATGTTAGGACATGCCTGTAGTTTTATATTTTGACTTGATTATAAGAATATATATCAGGATTATTTTTTGTCCCTGGGAAGACCAGGATACCTGCATTGGGGATAATTGGAAGATTAATTTAAGTGAAATCTTTATTATAGTTTTAAAGTGGCTTTTTCAAGAGCGCACAATTGTTCTAAACTGGGGCCTAACAGGTAAAATTTTCAAAATTGTTCTTTTTCATAATCTTTAGTAATTATGTATGTAATAGACTGATCTTTTGATGATATATATATAATACATGATTATAATGCAACAACTTCAAAATTTTTATCATGTAAAATAATTTCTTATCACAGTCAGTTGCCAACTTCAAACACCTTCATGGACAGTAAGACAGAGCAGACATCAGGTTTGATAATTTCTCTTTACAACTAATCTTGTAAAATAAAATCAGTCTTTAATTTCGTACCTGTCATGTCAATTTTTGTAAATTATTCTGGTTACTGCTCATAAGTACAATAATATGAACTGTGACATAT
>NW_012149330.1:2411-2734 GCF_000956105.1 Propithecus coquereli
TTTTGAGGGCAAGCAGAAAAATGTAATTTGGTGCCAGAGGGAAACCAACAAATAAAATGGTCCTAAAATACTTTCAGCATGTTACTAGCTACAAATTGTTTTATAAATAGTATAAATGTATCCCCAATTTTTTTTCTTCAATTTAAGAAGTTATTGAATAATTTTAAATGCAATATCATGTGTTCTAAACCATTACTATAAAAAGTTGGACAAAGCAGTTTAGTTTCTTCTACAGAACAGCCTATGTTTGAAATCTATTATAGAACATAATTTCTGTTAAAAATTATAATGAATTATGATCTTAAGAAAACACATTGTTATTA
>NW_012149330.1:14499-16099 GCF_000956105.1 Propithecus coquereli
AAAGAGAAGCACAGAAGTAAAATGCCATTCTCGTCATATCGTATCAGGAAACCCACTATCAGCACTACTTATAACTCTTCATATTGACCCTGATCACATACATTCCTGAGATAGTGTTTCCTTGGGGCTCTTCATTGTAAATAACTCCTTCCTACCCCTTTCTATCCTGCATTCGTAAAAGGAAGTCAGTATATGTAGCACATACTTAAGGAATACGGAGTGATGAATGTCATATAAATTAAATTATACAGTATGTACCCTTTTCAGACTGGCAAATTTTACATAACATTATGCTTTTAAGATTCATTAATGTTTTTATATGTCTTAATAGACCATTCTTTTTTATTACTGAGTAGCATTTTATTACATGAATGTATAGACTGTGCTTATCCATTCACCTAAGGAATGACATATTTATCACTGCTAGTTTTTGGCAATTGTAAATAAATATGCTATAAACATTTTCTTGTAGTTATTTGTGTGGACATAATTTTTTAAGTCAGTTAAGTAAATACTTAGGAGCAGGATTACTTGACCTTACACTAAATGATGTTTAGCTTTATAAGAAACTGGAAACTGTCTTTTAAGAGCTTGTATCATTTGCATCCCCACCAGCAGTTAATGAGAATTCCTGTATTCTGTATCCTCACCAGTAATTGATATTGTTAGGTTGATGGAATTTTAGCTATTTTAATATGAATAGAGTGGTATCATATTATTGTTTTAATTTGCAAGTCCCTAACGACAAGTGATGTTGCGTATCTTTCCATATGCTAACATACCATCTGTATATCTTCTATTGAGAGATGTCTGTTGGGATTTTATTGCCCACCCCCCCCTTTTTTTTTTTTTGAGAGAGGGTCTTGCTCTGTCTCCTGGGCTAGAGTGCAGTGGCATCATCAGAGTTCACTGCAACTTCAAACTCCTGGGCTCCAGCCATCCTCATGCCCCCGCCTCCCAAGTAGCTAGGACTACAGGCCCACACCACCACACGCAACTAACTTTTCTATTTTTTTGTAGAGATAGCTCTCACTGTTGCTCAGGCTGGTCTCAAACTCCCGGCCTGAAGCAATCCTCCCACTTTGACTTGGCCTTCCAAAATGCTAGGATTACAGGCCTGAGGCACTGCGCCAGGCCGCACATTTTAATTGGTTTGTTTTCTTATTTTTGATTTTCTTAAGGTTCCAGTTATATTGTGGGTATTTTGTATATAACTACTTTATCAGATGTGTTTTGAAATATTATCTTTCAGTTTTAACTTGTCATTTCATTGTCCTCACAGTATTTTCACAGAGTAGAGGGTTTTAATTTTAATAAAATAGACCTTAATTTTTTTATGAATTGTATTTTTGTTACTTTATCTAAAAACTCATCAGGAAATCCAAGGTACACATAGTATTCTGCTTTGTTCTCTTCTAGAGGCTTATGGTTTTGCATTTCATAATTTCTTCTATGATGTATTTTGAGTAAAATTTTGTGAAAATAAGGTCTCTGGGCATGTTCTCTCTCTCTCCATCTTTGCTCATTTTTCTAGCACCATTTGTTAAAAACTACCTTTTCTTTGCTGAATTGCCTTTGTGCCTTTGTCAAAAATTGACTG
>NW_012149330.1:16149-17109 GCF_000956105.1 Propithecus coquereli
TCATCTTCTTGTTCTTCTTCTTCTTTTCTTCTTCTTCTTCATTTGTCCTCCTTATGCTACAAAACTACATGCACACACAGGTAGAACATACCTTGCTTCTAGTTACTCAGAAATGATGGCTGTGTACTACTAATTCTTTTATTTTAACATAAAATTTTCATGTCTCTACTTTGAGATATGCTGAATCAATCCCAATTACGTGCTGTTGTTATAGAGACTTATAAAACTTCAGTACTGTGACATAAATGTGATCCCTTTAGATTTACTGGCATAATGGCCAGGAAGCGAATGTCCCCAAGCCAGCCACTTAATATAACACCAACTGTTATACTGTCTTTCAAGAATTTCTCGAGGATAGGATCTGGTAGAAAAGATAGAGATTAGATTACGAGAAAAATGGGAAGAGCCCCATTGATAAATTGTCTATTATGAGAAAAGTCTTGAAGGAGTAGTTACAGATGACCGGATAAAGGCACACACAATAAAACAATTTACTTAAATTTACCATTTGTGCCAGGTAGTATAGAAGTTCAGTTCCCAAAGGTAATTTGAAAAACAATTATGTTTAAGGTTTCTGTGTGTATGTATATGTGTGAGTGTGTTGGTGTGTGTATGTTTGTGGTTTCAGCCACATATCTCTAGCATTAGTCATTCTGAAGAGTGATTTGCATAATTGAGCTATTCATTCATTTCACCTGAACAAAAGTAGGAATGAAGTATAAAACCTGAGTCACACCTAGAAAATGGTTGGATTAGGTGATAAAATTACATATGAATATTTTAAAGGGATTTGTACATATTCTATATTTATCCAAGGAGAAAATTAGCTATGCATCTTTATAACATTTTTCTGAAAGGAGACATGATATAAAGTTTGCATAAAAGCTATACATTAGCACATTTTAGTAAAAAATATTCCAGATAGCAGAGAAATGGCTATGTAACCATGGCATTAATATA
>NW_012149330.1:17159-18599 GCF_000956105.1 Propithecus coquereli
ATTTAAATGACCAATAAAATCTGACTATCTCATAGAAAAATTGTGGTACTAAAAGAAAATATGTTGTTTAAAAATGTATTGAAAATCTCAACATCTGAACAAATGCAAGTCACTGACACTTATCATCTAGATACCTAGTTCTGTTTTCACAGGAGAGTAGAAGAGCATAATTTGTTCCCAGTAATTAGAAAAGCCCTAACTTTTAATTTTGTATGCATAATGAAACTTTTTCTTACTTATCAAAATCTGAAGACAATCACAGCAGTGCTTCAGGCTCATAGCTTTAATATTAGATAGTGTAAGAAAATGTTACTGAGAATGAAGGTTTCTATGTTAACTTGCTGTTTCTTTCAATACCAACTTCAGATAGTCTTACACATTTCTGAAGTCTCTCCCTAAAATTGTTCCTCTAGAGGCAAATGTTAGATTCTAATATACTGTGGCCTTTTAGCACTAAAATTCTAATTATCTTACATGACCGGGCTCTCCATAATGTGCCCTGTCCCTCCGACCTCATCTTTTACATCTCTCTCACTTATTTCCCAGTTGTCACACTGAGCTTATTTCTGCTCCTCAAAAACACTGAAAGTGTTCTCACCTCAAGGCTATTTTAAGCATACTGCTCCCAATATTTTGCATGGTTTGGTCCTTGATACTAGGTAATTTTGAGTTCAAATATCACTTTCTTAAAAAAGGTTTTACTAATATAACTATCTGGAAAAATTCTCTTGGCCATCAAAGCCCCCCATTAACTATTGCATTTTCATATTATGTTTTCCCTCACTTGGTGCTGTAGACATTATTGGGCTTATTTATTCATTTACTGGTTTAACATTTGTATCTCCCCATAGATTGTACATTCGACAAAGGCAGACATTTTATATTGTTCTCTGTTGTTTCCCCAGTATTTGAAACAAATCCTGGCATGTCGAGACTTAACACACAAACACAAGCACAGAATGTTGCGCTGGATCTGAGTTGCCAACAGCTTACAAGACAATTTTGCACATTTCCTTGTAACTCTGAGTTCAGCAACATCACATTGGCAGTTTGAAATTGGCCAGGTGGGATCATTTTCACCACAGAAATCAGAAAAGACTATAAGTAATTTTTTTTTTTTCCGCTTGGAATGTTGCTGATGGGGGGATAAAGTAGGGATGGTTAATGGGTGCAAAAATATAGTTAGATAGAATGAACAACATTTGATAGCATAACGAAGTGTTTATAATCAATGATAAGTTAGGGTATACTTTAAAATAACTAAGAGAGTGGAATTGGGAATGCTCCTAACATTTATTAATCTATATGTATATGAGAGAATGAAACAGTTAACAAATTTACCTTCCTACAACTGAGATATGAATGGAGGAAAATATATATGAGAAGAAGCTTCAGTCTTTTGGTATGTAGTATAATAGAGATAAAAAATAAAAAGCAAAA